>NW_015112994.1:184499-186949 GCF_001443285.1 Poecilia latipinna
GGGAATTTGTTTGCGCAGTTTAGTTCCCAATGGTAAAAATTTAAAATTGTTTTTTTTTTTTTTTTTTTTCTCCGTGAAAACTTCAGAAACAAGACAAGAACCTTACCAAAACAAAACTTAATGAACTTATCCCGTACTCTCTGCCCGTTTTCAGTATGTTGTTTGGTTCAGGTTTAACTTTAGAGCTCATCGTAGCACTAAAACACCACTGGTGAAAGTCACTCATCATATTCTTATGGCCTCAGATAATTGACTTGGGTCAGTACTTGTCCTGACATATCTCAGTGCTGCACTATTACAGGTGCTTGTTTACATTGATTCATATCTACTAGGGTTTTTTTCAGTTTTTCTACAGAGAAGAACTGAAAAAAAGGATATATTTCATTCTCCTCAATAGCCTTATGTTCACCCCACCATTTTACATGCCTGTTTATCCTCTGCAGTGTCCCTTTTAGGCTGGTACCAATCTTCAGAGGTCAATGAGCTAGAAGAAGGGTAAACCCTGGATAGCTTGCCAGCCCACTGCTTCACTATAATTGAAAAGCTTTTTAAGACAGAGCAGAGAAGAAATGCTAACCTGCAACTCACTCCAATATGCACTTATGCAACGTGTTCCGTAATGAGGTCTGACAGCTATTTAAAGCATCTTACTTATTCAGAGCGATGAAAATTTTAGAGAAAATAATTTTCAAGGGGCCTTCTTTGACACATTGCACCTGATTACATCAGATCTTGAGTGACAACAGACTTCTGAAATGCTCTGACGCAGTGCATTTATTCCAAGAAGTCATCCATCTAAAATTGACAATGCTGCTTTGGGAATATTTCAAAAGAAATGTTCAGGTAGTGGGATTTGGTAACATTAAAGACCTGCAGTGACAGCTTAGACACTTTGCATAGTTTATGGAATCTTTAAAAATAAAGATTTAGGACTGTTTGGAACAAAAACAACAACCAAAAATTATAAAACTTGTTCTTGGGTCACCTATTTTAAAAGTTTCCAGTTCCTAAACTGCTGACAAACATTCAACAGCCACATTTATTCGGCCTTACTTAGTGCACATTATTTGATGCAACACTGATGCAAGAACATTTCAAGCAGATACACTTACACTAGCTAACATCAGTAGCTTTGACAGCTTAGGTCTATTTTCTGTGACAGGTGACATATGACACAAATCACCTAACTCTCTAGGAAGGGGAGTTCAACCGTGTGCTAACACATTAACAGTTTGAATTGCACCCATGTACTTTATGTCCATTCACTCTTGAGCAGTACACTACAATAAATTCAGTCCAGTTTGACTCACCAATCCACACATGCAAATTCACTTAGAAGGTAAACTGCAAAGTGGACATAACATCTAGATTCTGTAACATCAGAACAGTTAAAGACAAACTTACAGTAAACCAGCACCCACCAGTTTTACCACCTCTTCAACAAATCTGTTCCCAACAGACATTCATTTAAAAAAAAAAATAAAAAAAACATTTTCATCATGGTCTTGGAGTGAGACTAACACCTGGAAGCAGAGTTATGATCTATTTTTCTCTCTCTCTTGCTAATGTCACTTCAGAGTTACCAGCTGCATTACAATCATGAAATTCTGTAACAGTATTTCGTTTGTTTGTTTTTACAAATTAATTTGTGAAAGCGTGAAAGTTACATTTTTAACAAAGACAATATCTGGTATTGAATTCAAAAATTTTTTTTTCTTTTCTTTTTAAGTACGATGTTTTGTTTTACATGATAGGTTTCCACTTTTTCACATGAACTTAGCCAGACTCTTTGTTGTGTGAAATGATTCATCTTTTTAAAATGTAACCGGCACTGCCAGCACACATCACAACATGTTACAGTACGACAGCAGTTTTTAAATTATGTATCCTTTTCTTATCACTTAACAATTCTGTCTTTTGTGTTGAAATTTGTGAATACAATGAAATTTGTGGTTCTAATATAAATATTTGTGTAAAAATGTAATTTGTATAAGTACTTGTGAATGGCACTGTATAGCGGCTGAATTCACAGTTCATGCACAGAAAACTATTAACATACTTGAGTTGTCCTGAAAGGGTAAAAATGGAGGCCTAACCGCATCATGCAGTCTGGGAGTGTGATTCCAGTCTTACTGAGCAATCTCCCTTTACCAAATCCCCACAGGACAATTCAATTCCATAACACCACAGGCCAGAATATCTGGGATATAATCTGACAAGCATAAAAGGTTGGGAGGCCAGTGAGCGTGAGGATACTCTGTCAAGTCCACAAAATAAAGGAACATATTTTACGTTGTAGTAATAAGACTTATATTGTAAAAAAAAAAAAAGAAAATAAATATTATATATATTATATATATATATATATATATATATATATATATATATATATATATATATATATATATATATATATATATTCAAAAAGATAAATAAAAATAAAAAACACT
>NW_015112994.1:190164-201460 GCF_001443285.1 Poecilia latipinna
TATATATATATATATATATATATATATATATATATATATATATATATATATATATATATATATATATATTCGAAATGATAAATAAAACTGCAAAGCACTGATTACATTTTTGACAGGAACTCCTTAGGTTTGATTTTTTTTAAGGTTACTGCTTTACCACAAGATCCTCGTTGTTTCCTATATGCACCTGGTAAAAGCACTGAGCTTATGATGTAGTCGTAAGAATATAGTGACCTGAAAATTTATAGTATTTTTAATCTGTACAAATTAGCGTAGAGCTTCTGATATGATTCTAATAAATGGCATATACTTTTGTATGCTTACAATAACTAATTATAATCCCCACTTTTGCTCAATACATATGTATTGCTCTTGTAATGAAGAAAAAAATGCGTGCACAAAACACACACACACTAATTAGTTATTAAGTCAGGCTTATTATCTAAAAAAAAAGGGTCTTTTGGGATTTTCTAAATAATTACAACCCAAAGAATAACTAATAATAGTTCACTTCTTTCTGCAGGTGCAGAGTTAAATCTGCCCAATCAAGCAAACCACATAGTTTCAGTATGTTAACAGCCCTTTAGGAGATGCTTTTGAGAATATCAAGAACATGTTAAGTGTTTGTTAGTCTTTAGGTTCTCCCTGAATAATAAAGTTCTCCAGAATAAGTAAGTTTTAGCCGTAACAGTGAATATCTAAAATTTGCCTTCAAACTTGAAATCTAAGATTTCAGAATTTATCAGCAGACTTGATGGCTCATGTGGAGGTGGCAACATCCACCAATAATGCAGAACACACACTACAGAAGCACTGAGCTGCAAGTTGTAATGTGTGAGGAACATTTAAGATTCATCCTCAGTGTACATCCAAATGATTTCATCACAAGTTGATTTTAAATCTATACTTGAGCAAATCAATAGTTGCAACGATTGATCAAGAAGCCAGACGATTCAGGTTCAAAGCCCATTAAACATTTCTGGTAAGAAACCTAAGGCTCTTGCCAAAATTGAGCATGCAAATGAAAAAAAAAACTATTTCAGATGAAACTGGAATAACTGGCATTCAGTTATTTGCAGAAACAATGATTTCTGCAAATAACGTGATTTATAATTCAGCAGAGAATCTCACAATGTATGCATTTGTTATCAGCTACAGTCTGAGAGGTTTGGAATAAAATGAGCCCAATGTTGCCTATTTTGTTTTTATTGGACAGAAAGTGGCATATTTGATTATGTGATATATAACAAAATGCATCATCAAAAATAACTCAGAAGATTGTGATCTTCTGCAATTCATTGTGATTGAACAGAAAACTGGACTTCTTTTCTTTCTGTTTTTATAAAAATGTTTTGGTTCTTATCCATTAGGCTTCTTCAGTCTTAGAGCTATTCATGGTTTAAATGAACTTTATCTTTGCTTTGCGTGAGGTGACTGTTGCTCAGTGACTGTTGCTCAGTGACTGTTGCTCAGTGAGTAGATTAGTCATCTTACAACTGGTAAGTTGTCAGCTCTATTCCAGCTTCCTGTGCCACGTTCAGTTTGGCCCTGGCCAAGGACTTTAATATCTAGTGACCTACTAATTTACTCTGCAGTGTATAAAAGTCTGTGTCTGTGAGTTCAACTGAGTGACTGTGGCTCTAGTGTAAAATGTTTTGTGTGGTCAGAATGATGAGAAAAGCCCTATATAAATTCAGTTATTTGTTTTTTATGAGGGATAATCCAATAAATGCATCTTTAAAGATCGCACCAGAGTCCTTGACTAAATCCGACTGTTATGTCTGCCTTGCCCACAGTGTTTTCAAGCAAGCTGTCCAGCCAATTAAAATAAATTGTTGGTTAAACTTCAGTTTTCCCAAACAAACTGCCTTTATAACAATTCACAGTGAAAGAGACACAGTTCTGGTATCGCTATGTATTTTCAGATATTGATCCTTTTGGGGAAAAGCAACTGAAACATTTGGTTATCACATTTTACTTTGCTCGAGCCAAACCACAAAGTTCATGTATGAGCAAAACTATTATTTCTGCAAACTGCCCAAATGTGTAACTGGAGCCATTCTCAAGTATGCTACAGGCCAAATTTACCAACAACTCTCAAACCAGAGAGTAAAATGCTGGCATTACTTAATTTAACAAACTGCACCAGCTGCATCAGCAAGATGTGAATTTATTAACGGTTATAGTCTATGTGTTGAGCCAGATATATCTTGAAACACAAATCATAAAACTATGGGTGCATTTTAAGAATTTCTTTCCTACCAGAGTTTTTGTGAAGATATATCTGTCACTCTCAAAAAAAAAATAAAAAAAAATACATCAGTGGCCCGAATGTAACTGGTGAGAAAGTTATAGGACGCAATAAAAACATCACCACACACCATGTTATACTAATGAAATGCAGAAAGTTTGTTTTAGTTTGAAAGCACGGCATTGATTTGTTTTCACTACAAGTAGAATTGATCTGCGACTCGGTATCAGCAAATGGCTAATCTTTCTGCATCCCTGTCATTTTGTGCATTTGGCACAAACGGTCACAGCTTGGTGAGATGTTAGGAAAATCCACAAGAGTGTTTCACAGATGGCTCAAATAAAAGACTGTGTTGACAGTTGTAGATCACTTACTAATAATGTCCAAACAAACTAGAAGTTACTTTTTACTATTCCCTGACAGGTGGTCTGTGGCTCCATGTCAGAAAAAAGTACTACATGTATTTTTCTTTTTTTTCTTATATGTATTTTTTATCAGAGTACTATAACTTACACTCCAAACATATCTAGATCAAAATCTCAGAACTTTTCTGAAAAGTGCTGTGTCATCACTCTTCTTTTTGCCAAACTGACCAAAGATGGTCACCTCAGTGAAAAAAAAATAAAATAAACCCAGTCAGTCAGAAAATGTATTTCGTCTAACCACCACCAGCAGCTGTATCTCAAGGCTTTCCAGGCACAACTTATTACAACAAATGAAAAATTATGTGTGATTGGTTAAAATTTCTTAAGGTCTGTTTTATACCAATCTAGCCAGGTCCAGTCACAGATCACCTTCTTTTTAGGCTACATTGTCTAATGATACAAGCTTGAAGTGGTTACAACATGGACAAACAATCAATTTGTGAGAGGGTAGAAATTTGACTGCTACCTTATGCTTTGTTGTTTCAATATTCAGGAAATTAACAATGGAACAGTTCTGGTTCCGGCTATGTATTGGCGACAGTAATACACATGAATGTAGCTAGGTATCTCTCCCAATAATATGCATTTAAGATGCTAACATTCAGAATAGAGTTCTAAATTTCTGCTTGAAATTAATGCCCAAACTATTGTTAGTTTTATTTTTACAATAGACAGCTTCTACAGTTAACACAATGATGCAATTTACCACTTGCTGCCTGAAAAGTTAATTGACAACCAGTTTTTTTTTTTGCTACAACTGTCACATTGTATTGGAAAGTTGTAAGAAGGAAAGCAATGGAACCAATATTAGGAAAAAACAATATTAAATCCATAACAGTAAATATCATAAATACATAATAGTAAGCAATGGTATTATGCTGGTTTCCAGTAAAATAGCAATTAGTGACAAGATCTAAAGAAATTGTAATGTCTACCATTATTTAAAATATATGTTGACACTGTAATCTTTTCATATGAGAACCGTTGATGCCAACAAACTCCAGATATGTTAAAAGATTTCTCTCCTGCTCCACTTCAACTTGGCACACTCCAATATATCCCTTACCCCCCACAACGTGTCTTGTCACTCCACTGTCCATCATACACTGCTTTTGGGCTGCTCATCCCTACTGTAATGACCCCCTCAGGGACCCAAAGCTGCTGTCTGGACTCCTCGCTGAATGATTTCCCACTTCATGTGCAACAGTAAGGGCCAGTGACAGAATGCAGTGTTGAGTATTCTCTTGGTAGACGCTCTCATGGCAGGTCAAATGCAAAACCCTCACACAAAGACGAAAAGGACAGTAAGCTGCCCTTTTGCTCTCTGAAACCTCTTATTCCAGTGCACTTAATAAGGTAAAATGGAGTGCAAAGTACCTCCTTCGTTCAGCCCGATACATAAAAGCTCTGTTATGGTGTGATAATGGGGCATTTAAATCAAACTTGGTAATCTATTTCAATGTCAAATACTGCTGGATAACATCATCCTGAAGATTCATCATGAAGTTTGCTTTTGCGCAACTGCAACCATAAACTGAGAAGCTTTAGCTAAAATGAATTTTATTGTACAAAAAGAAAATGAATGTGTCCTTTTGCAGCTACCAAGAGAAGAGCTATAAATCAAAGGTTTCTCTAGCATAAGGGAGAGCAGAGTTGGTGAGTTGGTAAAACTGATTGGTTGGTTAGGATGTTGACTCACTCATTTTTCTTTGTTTACCAGCAGATGAAAAAGGTGCTGTTTAATCACCTGAATGTAAATTGTTTTACAGGGTGGGCAGTCTGACTACAGGCGAGAATAGGTGGTAGATGTCCATTCAGTAAGAACAAGGTAAACACTTTGAGGATAAAGCAAGTCAGAACTTTCACAGGGGACCCTAGATATAGAGTTCAGGAAAAAAATTAAAACCAGGTTTCATCATCAAGCAAAAAAGAGACATTTGTCAAATTCCTTTAGAGGAGGACACCAGAGGAGGACAGGAGGGTCAGATGTACAAGCTCCACAACAGAGCTGCCACGCTCACCTAGAAAACACCCAGGGAGAAAAAAGAAGAGGAAAAAGCATGCCAAACCATGAAGAAAATGACATCACATGGACACAATATGCTGCTTATGGCAAAAATATAGATACTTACTGTATAAACTAAAACAATGTTGAGAAAGAATATAACATGAGTGAATCTGTAGCTTTGTCCCTTTCCATGTTTTGACTGAAATGAGTTTTTTCAAGTAAGGACACACCAGTCAATTCTACAGTATCTTTCTGAAGAACATGTAACAGGTCTCAGGTGAGATTAGTCAGCCGATTAAAAATTGTTCTGTAAAGAAGTTGTTCTGCAAAATAACTCTAATGAGTCATAACTTCAGTCATACAACCATACTTCTAGTGTATTTTGAGTAAATTGCTTGTCTGGACTGATCTAGCTGAAAATTGGGCAATGCTGGAGTCTTTGCCTTACAACGTTTTTTTCATTATTTATTTATTTATTTATTTATTTATTTTATATATAAAAGTTGTTTTCTTTCCAAATGCAAAGATTTTCTTACTTCTTGTCACCGTGCTTCTGCAATAATGCAAATCCAAGAGTATCATTGAAATCAATTAGAATCACAGTGTCAAATGCCTAACAGGACAGATATGCCTGGCTACAAGCACCAGATTGACACATCACTGTTATCTTTGTAAAACTGGAAGAAAAGGTTCAAAACAAGCTCCTATACTCCAACTCTGCTATCTGTCTGCCAACTTGGCATTAATCAGTTTGGAAAACAACAGTTTCTAGTTATAGGTGTCTAGTTTACAGTGTGTCTGGTGATAGCTGCCCCTGTAGAGGCATTTATTTTGTTTTTGTGTCAACATATTTCAGGGTGATGATGAAACATGGGACAGCTTCTAAGAATAGTGGAGTTCCTGTCAGTGTTATATATAAACCATCTTTGGCAGTTGCTTGATAGGGCAGATTATTACATGGAATCAAAAGTGAAAACTTGACAAGGGATCATAACGATGCTTCTGCCACGCTGCTCTAAATTGGGAGAAGCTCGTGTCCTTTTAACACTGGGTCAGCAATTAGTGAGAATTTAAATTCCCATGCACTGTCACACGAGATAGAAAATAAATACTTCAGGTCCCATAAGATTGTATTGTATTAAACATTAATCCACATTGAAACACCACAAGAGGGACCGGTTTCTATCATCTAATTCTCAGCGCTCTGATCTGAATGTTCCTCTTTTTGTCCTTTGAACAAAACAGGAGTCATGAATATGCAGGAGGAGGAGGTGAAGCGAAGCCCCTCCAGGGCACATAAAAAGCAGCATTAAGCTCCTCTAATTAAACCGAACTCTCTCCTTCTGAACAGTGAGCATGACTTTAGGGACAAACGAGAGCTTCTTCAGTTTTTTTTTTTTTTTCTTTTAGGATCATAATAGTAACCAGTAACAGGCACAACTGTAGGCTGCGGCAATCAATGAAACACAACTTCCTGAATGGAGAACATTCTCCATGATAAACAGTAACTCTTATAAATAGGCTGGCCATGGTTGAATGACTTGATGTAAATGCACTGAATGCTGAATGACACCCGAGCTTCCAGCTGGTAGAGGTAATCTGTAATCCTGTGTAATAATGCTACGAGAAAAAAAAAAATGCAATCACAATCTGATTAAATGAGTTACACAAACATACCAGTGGCAACAAAAAAAAAAAACAAACAAAAAAAAAACGGACCATTATTCAACACTGACTCAGTAAGCATTTTTCAGAATGGCGTATCACATTAATGTTTACTATGCTCCCTTCAATGCTACTTGTTTCCCATTCACCTTGTGCGCCATTGTTTTGCTGTGAGGGAGACGTCAAAGTAAATTATTGAAAACAAACCACAAATGAAAAACAAAAATCCACATAAACACGACTGAGTTTTTGATTTAACATACATGCTGTGAGAAAGGATTTGCCCCTTGCAAATTCATTCTGCTTGTGCCGCTTTGTCACATTTTATTGTTCCAGACCATTAAAAAAAATGTCAATAAGAGACAAAGATAAACTAAAAAAGTAGCTTTAAATAATTCACTATGTTAAAAAGAGTATCCAAACCAACATGGGCCAATGTGAAAAAAACACTGATAACGTCATTAATTGTTTAGTGAGAACTTTTACATGACTGAATAGAAATTTTGACACTCTTCCTTTGCAAAATTATTTTAATTTTTCCATTTTAAAACTGTCTGTTTAAAACATGGGTGTGGTTTCAGAGTAAACATGGTAATCAGAGTTAATTCATGATTTAACAATTTGATTATTTTTTCACATTGGACAAATTGGTTTGGATATTTTTTTCCCTTAAAGGGGAGGTGTTATGCATAACTTGTTTGAACTTTCTATCATGTTATATTGTTATTGCCTCGTCAAAAAGAAATACCAGGAGTATTGCTTTGATTATTTCATGTATATTTTTAAAGTCCTTGAAAATAAAACATTGTTTTCAAAGGACAGAAAGCTAAACTCAGCATATTTAAAGGATTTATTTATTTCTCTTTTTTTCCACGCACTCTAAGAATTAAGATAAAAGAGCAAAAGGAATACAAATCCAGATCTAAGCGTTGGAGCAGTCTGCATGGTCAAAGCATCCTCTTCGGCAGGTATTACAGTCTGCAAATGCTGTAAGCTAGCTTTTATTCTTCTGAAATACCTTCCCTGACCTCATTTTGACTCCTTGTCTTTCTTATTAATTGCTTTTTTCATTGCATTTTGCTCAATTATGATAGAAATAGCCTTTTAAGAACATTTTGCTGCTTTGAGAACTTCAGTTATTTGTAATTTTATTAAAATCACTCTAATAACGTTTTATTTAGAGCAGCCCACAGCTATTGTGGCTGACTGAGAAAAATTAAAGGTTTCCCAAGCTTTTACATGTGCACTCCAACACACATCTTGATAATAAATGTGATATTGACACTCCACATTTAGAGCACAATGAAATATATGCATATATATGTAAAGTTTGGGGTATAGTTTAGGGTTATCTTCTTTAAAATCCATGAATGTGAGCAAACCTGTAATGTCTCTTTTTTATCCTTTTTAGCATCTAGAGTTTAGTATGCTGCAAGAATACTATTGTTGCCAAACAAGTCCTTTAACATTAGACCATTGCTCTTGTAGATAAATGTATTATTTAGCCCGTGCATTTCACCACTCCCCCACATATTTTACCCAGACCTTTAGAAATGGTTGCATGCTGGATTAGATTTGAGGAGAAAATGTAACCTTTGAATTAATAAAGGATAAAACAGACAAAACAACTGTTGATTAAAAAATATTTGTTGAAAGTTGTATCAAAACCTTGAAGTAAAGCATTTCCCATTTAGAAGTGAAATGTTGCAACTACTGAAATGAAACTATGAAAGGTTTGTATAACCCCAAGAACAGGGAGTGAAGATTATATAACAGAGTTCAAGTGAAATACAATTTAACAAGATCATATTCAAAAAAATATGCACAATATATATAGAAAACTTCCCAATATTTCAACATTGTCAAAGATTGTTTGCTGACATAAACAGGATAAAATCATCAAAATACATGTCAAGCTTTGGAGTGATGGCATCAAAGGCTTTGGATATTTTGATCTTGCTTAAATTCACTTTGTGCTATGTTTCTAACAGAGAACGCCAAAGTTACAGAAAAATGAAGTCTACTGAAGTAACAATAATGTCACAAGATATTTAAGATATTTTGTAAATTAAACAGTCTTAGTCGATTACCCATTTGATAATTATTCCAATGGCTTAGAGAGTAAAATCACTTGAGACTCAAGACAACAAACATGCTAGGTTGATTTTTTTAAATGCTTGAGATTGCACAACATTGAACAAACCATTTCTTATTTACAAAATGTGTACGTGTGTGTGTGTGTGTGTGTGTGTGTGTGTGTGGGTGTGTGTGTGCGTGTGTGTGTGTGTGTGTGTGTGTGTGTGTGTGTGTGTGTGTGTGTGTGTGTACATGCATAGATTGAACAAACCTGAACCCCCATTCCAGGTCCTTCCTAAACTTTCACAGTCTTGTCAAAACACTGTTACGTTTAAAGAGCAGAAAACTGATTAGAAACACACCAGAGCCTGGTTAATTACTTTCCAGTGTTCCCATTCTCTGAATCACATCACTCTTCTGCACCTGAACATGAATCACACTCAGGCAAATCACTTCACTGGCAAATTTTTTTTAATAGAATAGAGGAAAGCATGCCATTTTTCAAGTGTTTTACTCTCCAAAAATGTACTACGATGGCCAGTAGAATAAAAAAAATCTATGTATATTGTTCAGGCCCTTAACAAAAGCTATTTTATCTCAAAATGGCCTTGAGTTACCTGCTAACGACGATCAAAAAAAAAAGAAAAGAAAAAAAAAGCATTTAAAAAAGAAGATAATTTTAGAAAGTCTTGCTTGTTCTTTGGTATTATCTACATATTTCTGCACAAAATCCAATGTCTCTGTTAATGTTTGCAACAAATACAGTTGTAAACATCTGTATTGTTTCCTACTGTGGGCTCTTAACTCATTGTCCATGTTTAATTATGTACTTGTTACCTTGAATAGAAAGCATCAGAGAACAGGTTCTTTTACTGTATACTTTCTATAAATTAAATAATCAAAATCAAAGTGAGATGCAAAGGACTTGTTTGGATTGTCCAGTCTCCTGGGTGACTTACTGCTTCCATCATTAAGTGCATATTTAACACTGGAGGTGAAATAAACTCTTGACTAACCATTTTTTACATTCAAGACTGAAGCTTTAAAACATATTTCACATGATAGATTTAACAGAAGGGAACATCTCACCTCATACAATGTGTTGCATTGAGAGGAGCTGTAAAACCAGGAGTAAAAGAGAAGATGCGACGCTCAGCCTGGGTGCATCTCACAGCCATTAAGAAAAGAGAGCTCATGATCTCTCATTTAAAGTTTTTTCTGTTTTATTTTCTGTAGAGTCTAGAATATTGTTACATAATTTCTCAGGAATTTTATTATGCTGGTCATAAACACAAACCTCTTTGTAGTCAGAAACTCTTCACGCCATATAAATGAGGTGTTGTGGGTCAGGATAGAGTTTACTGACACACAAGAGGTACGAGCCAAGTTAGCACAAATATTTTGTTTTGCATCCCCCCCCATGCTTTGCATCAGCTGCCAGCGTCTTTTCACTTTGAGGATGAGGTTTTTAAAGTAATCCCATTGCTAATTAATCTACTGAATGTTCGTCTTGCACCATGGAATTTATTTTAGACGTGTAATGCTCCTCATCAGCTTTTATATTTTCACCTAAAATTGTTTTATGTGTAGAAGCAGATTTCCCCATAATAAGGACAGTCTAATTGCGCTAAGAAGTTGTCTACCTGTAAGTGTTGCTGCTGGATGCTCACGCTCTGCACAGGCTTCATTAAAAGTTCTGTTTGTGAGGAGACACTCGATAGCACACTGTCAACAAAAGTTTGTCAAAACTCCAGCTTTTTTTTTTTTTAACCTTTTCTTATAGTTTTGGTCTATGCATGATGTTCTGTAACACTGAGCATGCAGTATGCAACAAATTATCGACTTGAAGTGAATCATTTTATAGTGATGCATTTCACAGACATGGCAGAATGGAATGGGACAGCTGATCTCTGAAAGCCTCTGAGCTTTGTTTGGAACCGTCTGTGAACAAACGGCATCGTAAAGACAAAAGAACATGTCAGGTCAGGAATACATCTGTTAAGTCTGAAATTTGGGAAGTTGCTAAAACATGCCGAGCTTTGAACTTTTCAAAAACCATATTCAAGCAATCCTTCGGCAATGTTGAGAAACGACTCAACTCCTAAATGCAAAGAAAGCGTTTATCAGCGAGGCAGCTAAAAGGTCCATGGTAACTCTGAATAAGCTTCAGGGATCTGTTGTCAGGAAAACTATTACTCATACACACCTCAAATCTACTGTTACATCTGAGTGACATTAAGAAAGCGACTGTCGACAGAAATCCATAAGTCCTGTGTGAAATTTGCTACAAAGCAAAACAATTAAACATTTTGGTCTCTGCACAAAGCTGTATGTGTCGTGGAAAATGTAAACTACACATTGTTCGGAAAATGAAATCCAGCGTGGTGCAACATTACAGGGGCAGCATCATACTGTGGATAATGTTCTCTTCAGCAGGGGCAGGGAAGCTAGAAGAAAATAGATGGAGGTAAATAAAGAGTGTTCAAAGAAAGTCAGTTCGAGACGTAGAGATTTGAGACTGGGTGAATGTTCCAGAAGAACAAACCTAAATGTGGCGACACTAGATGGAACTCAGATTTTGTGGAATTTTAGTTTTAATAGATTGCTCAACAACGCCACCCTGGGAATTTCACCCAGAGAATATTACCTTTTATTTAAGGCACACAGGTTCGGTTATGCGAGGGATTGAAACATCTGAGACAGTTTAAAGTTTATAAAACCCATTTATTGAATTCTTTTTAAAACCAATTTTCTTAAGAATGAAAAACAAAGGAAAACAAAGTGCAGCAGCTGAAGTTACCGGCCGGAGGGGGCGCTATAGGGACGACCACCAAACAGCAAACCAAAACAAACCTTTAACACCAGACGCAG
>NW_015112994.1:204673-248612 GCF_001443285.1 Poecilia latipinna
AAAAAAAAGGCAATACTGGAAGTTGCGGGCCGGGGGGGGGCCCCAGGGGGCGGCCCCCCCCAAAAAAAAAAAAAAAAAAAAAAAAAACTTCAACACCAGACGCAGCGAGACAACCCAACCTCAAGAATCGCATCACGCAGAAGAGGAAGACACCGTCACCAAACCAACACCGGACCTCAGCAACTGCAAACAAACAAAAACAGTTAACCAATATAACAATCTTAAACCTAATGAGAAAGACAATATCAGCCCGAGTAAATAAAGAACAAAAAGTGCTGTAAACAAGATAAGTAAAGAAATAGAAATGAACAATAGACAATACAAGTTAAAGCATCAGGACCAGGCGTGGCCCTCTTGCCACGCCACAGCAGGAGGTGAAATGGGCTCGCCGATGCCACACCCCAAACATCGCTTCAATGAAGGCGGATAACGCCGCCGCAGTCCAACTTTAAAAAGAATGTGCAGAAATCAGGAGACGAACACAGACAGAGCAGAGCAGCAATGGTCCAACTGTGGGGGACCTGCCGATCCACACACACACACACACACTCTTAGAACGAGGAAGAGAAGGAGCGCAGCGCAGCGGCGTTTTACCACCAGGATATCAGCGCAACATGCACCAGCCAGCGATTTGTTGCTTTTCGCTGCCAGAGCCCACAGGACGCAAGTGGGAGAACAAAGACGACACATGCCTGAATGAACGCCGCAGCTCCTTATATACCACGCCCACCTTAACAACCGGAACTTCTCACCTGGAAACTATTTATGTAGAATTAGGGATACTTCTATACCACTACATAAACATACAGAAAAGGCTAAAACTAAAAGGTTTAACTAAGGGGTCCCAATCATCTATCTGTGTTAAAAGCAAATAAACTAACAAATGATAAAAATAAAATATCTCCTCAGTTCAGATTATCAAAATAATTTCTTAAATGTCAGATTAATCAGAGAGAGGCTTGTTAAATGGCCTGCAGCTGTGTCATGCTTTATCTTGTCCAGACATTCTGTCATTCACACACTGTTGAATAGGCTACATTGTGCAGTAAAATCGGCACCACCAGGCACCCCGACCACCACCAGCAGGCAAACTGGGTGAAGTGTCTTGCCCCAGGGCACACTAACTGGCATAGACGGAGTGTGGGTTCACACTGGCAACCCACCAGTTAAGGGACAAACTCCTACCTCCTGAGCCACTGTCGCCCCAAACGTTTTAGAGAATGTGTTGTTATCTTTTTACACTGAAGCTGTGAAAAGCCCAGATGATGTCCTGGCTTTATAAGCTTCAGATCACAATATCTGAGTCAAACAGAGGCACTGCTGCAGATGTATTTTAAGGCATCGCCTCAATCATGGTGTTTTTCTATTATGGTGGCATGAAAGTCGTGGTGGGGATTGTGGACCACCACAGATCCGATTCATCCTTGAGTACAATTTTCAGCGCCCTAAAGGTGCTATGTTTAACAACTTAAATAAATGTATGCAAATGCCTAAGAATAGTACTGCTAGGCATTATAATCGCCTCGCAGTCACAATGGACAAAAATCTTTTGGTTTTTGTCCAAAAGATGAATGTGTTTAGGTGCAGAAAATGCATGACAACTCCAGAACCAAAGCAAAACTTTGTGAAGATGCTTGCTGAAACTGATTAGACAGTATCGTTATCCTCTGCGAAACAAGTTCTATGCATGGGCTGTAAAACATTGAGAGAGGAAAAAGTCATTACTCCAAAAATAACATAGGGAAAAACAGACAGATTACAGTTTTCAAATATTAAGGCCTGCAACTTGAAGACATGACATGTGGTCGGATAAAACAAAATATGTAATTGTTGACCAAGATGAACCATCATAATATTTGGAGAAAAACGGGTGCAGTTTGGTGAACACCATACCAGCTGCGAAGTGTTGTTGGGATGTTTTGCTGCGGGGGAAGGTAATTTACTTCACAAAATAGATGGCACCACAAGGAAAGAATTCCAGCAAGCTACAGAGAGAAGCTTGTTAAAGGACGCTCAAAATGTTTGATCAAAGACACAGTGTAAAGGGAATTCAGTACTAATGGGATCTATGTAAAATCCTTTCTCATTATTCTGACAAAGTTTAGTCTGGCTTAACGCCAGAAAGTCAAATAAAAGTAGCGACTTTTTAAATGCAGTGCATGCTGCTCCATTTAAAGCAAGAAGAAGGCATCTCAAAAGTGTCTCTTGAAGTGTCTTTTGCATTTGTATTTGCTGTGTTAGTCAGGTTATCAATGTCTTTTAATTCAGCTTAATTCCGTCATTTAACCTTGTCTCAGGGCACTTCACAATAAGAAATCAATTCAATCCAATCATACGCACAGATTCTAAGTCAAGTGCATACATTCCAAACTGATCCCTGTTATCAAACAATTCAGCCAAGTTCAATGTATTGTATGTATGTAATGTATTACTCAAATTGGCTAAAAGGCTTTCAATTTTAGGAAACCCAGCAGAGTGAAATGGTTCAATTCTAATTAGATCATCACTGATTGTTGTTTCTCTGTTTATTCCCTTATTACATCTCATATTGGCCACTATTGAGTTTTATTGGATTTTTTTTTAAATAGAACATTTGGAGCTTATTGCCACCTGACGTCAGCACTCTGGTGGGTTTGGAAGAGTGTTACATCCTTTCAAGAGAGGATCTTTGTTGGAGAGTGCTGGGCAGCCTGCAGAGCTTAATTCCATCAGTCTCATCAGTGTGATGAGGATTTAAGGAGCTGCAAACTATTTACTCTCCCCTGGATGATTAACCCTAGTGGTGGTCTTTGGCCTTCACTGTGGTATTTGTTTAGCTCTCTGTTAAAAGTTTATGTTCAATCTCCTCTGCTCTTAAGTTCAAGTCGTGTGTCCACATCCACCTGTGAAAAGAGTTACATTTCCTTGATTGTTCTCTGCAGGTGTGCTTAGTAACTCAACTGCTTGCCCTCTTAGTGACAAACTCTCTACCGTCAAGTCCATGATAATCTCTAGACTCCAAACAATCGAAGCCTGATTTGTTCCTCCCACGCAATTCTCAGCTTCAGGTTCACAGTAAGCCGTATATATTGAACACGTCTAAACTATTTTAAATGAGTAAGATGTGACTTTATTGCTTAATCCCTGAAGGGGTTGATATTTTTATTTCTAACCACACGAAAGCCAAATATAGCTTAATTTTTTTAACTTATTTCACTCTAAGTGAAGAATTGAGAGAAGATCTTGTTAAGCTGTAGAACAACTCCACTCCTTCAATCACTGATTTATTATGAGTGACGGTTCGTAAAACATCTTAAAGTGGCTAAACAGGAGCACAGAGTTATCAACAAACCACCTGCAGGCCTGAGGCCCATTAAGGATTTGAGTTCAGTTCAGGAGAAGATTTCGAATGCACAAGTCGCATACATACTAACTCAGACACTCTGAAAGTTAGTCATACTTTCAAGCTAAGTTAATCATTCCTACTTTTGTGTTTGAGCTGGGGGTCACATTTATTTCACACTGTAACTGTAGGCAGTTACAGTGTAACTGACTGACTTTTTTTCATGTTTGCTCTCAAATTTATCGTAATTGTAAATGTCTTGGATGCGGAGTGGGTTCCCAAGAGAACCTCTGGTTAGAGCCTCAGACAGTATTAAACTGATTATTTTTGTGAAAAGTTGGCTTTACTGAAATATGTTTTTTTGTAAGTTTCAGAAAAAAAATAGAAATCAAAGGAGAAAAAAGTCAAAGCAGAACAAAGCAAAACTCAATAGGTAGAGCATTGTTGGAAAAAACAAACTGCAGTTGAAGCAATAGGAGATTTTATGGTGCTTTGCACAAACAAAAGGGAATTGTTGAGAGAAACTGAGTTTTAAGTTTAACACAGGTTGATTAATCTGCTTAAATAATCACCCAATAATGTGGTAAACACAATGTCTCTCCTAGTTCAAAGATTTGAAATTTGAGATAAGTTGTTTTTTTACTCTGAAATAAATAAACAATTTCTCAAACAGTGCAGCGATAATATAAATCACACCCTGTGGAAAATATTGGCATCCATTTTTCCAGACTACCAAAATTTTAAAACACTTGCAGGTTTTCGTATTTATACCCAAACCTCTAACTCTTGTATTTCTAGTCCCGTCACCCTTCTAAAAGAAACATTTAGCTTTGTGCATTTCCCACTAAATAAACTGTGTGACTTCTTGATGGTGTCCAGTTTCCTTCAAGAGAAATCAGATGATGTAAGAAGTTCAAAGACATCAGCTTGACCTGTGGTGAACATCAGAGGTCAATCAGAGCCAGGCGAGGTTTAAAAATTTTGCGCCAGTTTAAAAACAGTCACGTTGCTTGGTAAGTCTGACAGCACTCCAGTACACAGAAGGAAGAACAAGATAAAGCAGTGGGAATTAAATACATCGAAATCAACAGCAAAGTTCATTGCACTCATTGTTTTTAAGCACTTTACTTACTGATCCGACTGCCAAAGTGAGAAACTATTGATTCAGTGAGTGCTTTGCACCTTGGCAGCTTGTGATTGCATTGACTGTAAGTCAAGTCAACCTGAGGACTTCATCCAGAAAAATAACACGAATCAGCAAAATCTGACTCCTCAATCTAAATGAATCTTAAAGTGGAAATATTTCCAGCATTATAGCTGCATCAACTGGAAAATCAGCTGGACATCTGGACCTACAGATGTCCAGCTCTGACATTTATTGTATTTAGTATTTATTTATTGTATTTATTGTATTTAGTGGGACAACTTATTCGTTCTTTTTCTACGATTAAAATCTGAAAGGAATTATTAGTCATTTATTACTCAACTTGTCCATCTACAACATATTACTAAATAAATTTAATAATGGTATAAGCATAAAACACTGTAATGCAGTGGATCATTTTAGAAAAAAATGATTCATCAAATAGTATTCATTTGTATTGGGGCTGTTTTATGACTGGCCTGGCGTTCTGTTTAGCTGTGACACCATCCTTGAAGCAGCATCGGCTGAGCTACTGCTGCCAACAACTTAATGTTTTCATTCTGTAGATGAAAAAACTTGGCCCTATCTTTCAAAGTTTAAGATATGCCTGTCTCACAGGCATATCTTTTATTGTGATTAAGTGTGTACGTGAAAACTGCCTCGCAGTTTATCTGTTTTGTTGTGCTTCTGTCCTAGACGAAGTCACTAAAAGCGCTGCTGCTTCTATTTAGCTTTTACTTTTCTTTATTGTAGAAAGTACTCCTCAATGCTTCTGTTCTTCTTTTGTTTTTCAGTGAATGTTCTGTCATGTTGAACCCTCCAGTCACTTGTGGTAGATGGCCACTCACACTGAACCAGGTTTTGCTGGAGTTTCTTTCAGTTAAAGGGGAGTTCTCCTTTCCACTTTTACTACATGAATACCCAATGTAGGTTGTTGTCTGTATGATCTGATTGGATATACATTTAAATAAAGTCGCATATTTGCTGTGAACTGCTATATAAATAAACTATAAGTTAAGTGCACTTTTCATTGCTGATTCTATACTGATTTTTGATTATTTGAGCTTTAACGTTTTCTATAAGTATCTGCTTATTCCACAAACAAATACGAAAGACGCATCTTAGTAAAAAGACTTTCTATAGCCTAGATTTGCTGAACATTTCTGAAACTTTCCTTTTCAAAACACTGCAAAAACATCCATCCATCCATTTTCTGAACACCCTTGTCCCTCAGTGGGGTCGGGAGGGGTGCTGGTGCCTATCACCAGCTTACGTTCCTGGACAGGTCGCCAGTCTGTCGCAGGGCAACACAGACACACAACCATGCACACACACACACCTAGGGGCAATTTAGACAGACCAATTAACCTAACAGTCATGTTTTTTGGACTGTGGGAGGAAACCGGAGTACCCGGAGAAAACCCACGCATGCACAGGGAGAACATGCAAACTCCATGCAGAAAGACTGGGGCCGGGAATCGAACCCAGAACCTTCTTGCTGCACGGCAACAGCTCTACCAACTGCGCCACTGTGCAGCCCACTGCAAAAACAACTTAAGTTATTTAATATGTTCACATTTTAAAGAGTACAAAATTATTTCTGATTAAACATTTACTTCAATGTCATTGTTCAAATAAAACTGGAATATATTTGTGGGGAGAATAAAAATGGAAAAAGGAAATAATTCTGCTGTGCATTTTCTTATGTTTTACCATTGGATGGTTAAATGGAGGCTTAAAGTGGGACATGCGTTTGGGACACTTAGAACTTTTGAAATAACCCAGTATGGCACCATCAAAACCCAATTTGTAACAGAATCTTCTTGAAAATTTGTCTCTGTCAGGAACAGCACAAGGTCAGTACATCCGAACAGTCTAACGTAGAATTTTATCCTTACATAGTCATTTTCTGAGCCTCATAATGTCTTGTCACAAAGTTTCCAACATCAAAATTACTATCCGCCCTTTCTACTGTCGATCTGTCCCACGGTGATCTTTTTAATTTATGCAAGACGACAGAAAACCTAAAGAGACTGTGTTAAAAAATGAAAGAGAATGAATAGCTGTCTACTGATAGTCCTGCTTAAGTCTTCCAACATTTTTAAACTACATATATCCAAAGAGATCAGACACATGTACACCGCTGCCTTCCAACTATATTTAAACTTTTTTCTCATGTTTCAAAAATGATCATAACACAAAGACAAATGGGTAAATTGATTAAGCTGTTTGCAGCTGCTAAATGTATGCAAATGTGAACACATTTAGTGTGTATCCTTTTTAATTCAGAAAGCGGACAAAATAGCATGTTTGCTTAAAAAAAAAATCACAAAGCAATGTGTCTGGGCTGACGCATGAGGTGTTATGCATGCGTTCAACTTGTCCATGTAAGTCACAGCGAGAGGAAACAGCTCTGACTTACCAAAGAGCAGAGTGAGTCGTGTTATGCAGAGTGAAAGCTGGTGGTCATTTTGACATGAGAAGGAAACCCAGCCAGAAGGAGTACGGTCTCCCTGACCTATCTGTTGTGGTAGTAAGTTGTCTAAATTGTGCTTAAAATCAAGTTGCTCTATTTTTAGAAACTGAATACAATTCTTATGGATGAGAAATATTCTAACAGATGTTTTGCATGGAGAGGTTAATAAAGAATCATAAGCCCAAAGTTAATTTTTGATGTATTAATTCAAAATAAAAATATGTAATTATTCAACAGATTTTTTTTAAATTTTTTTATAAAATACAAATTAAATGTGATTCATCCAGTCAAATGTAGAGTTGAGAAATATCTGGTGCCCTCAGGGTTCTCTTTAAATTACTAGTTTATTTGCCATTATTTATTTATTCGATGTTTTTAATGTTTTTTTATGTTTAGTTTTTATCTATTTATTAATTTCTTTTTATTTTTCTTTCTCACTGTTTACGTATTAATGATGTAAAGCCCCTGGAAAACATCCCAGTTAAACAACGTTTAACTAAAGTCCTACGGGGTTTAGAGTCCCAGTTGACTGCGTTTCAACTAAAGACCTAGAGGTTGGAGTCCTTTTCAAACGGTGTTTTTGACTAAAGTCCCAGAGGGTTAGAGCCCCAGTTAAAGGACGTTTAACTAAAAGGGGTGCGGGTTTTAATGTTTTTGTCTTTTTAATCTTTTTCAAAATCATCTTTCTCACTGTTTCGGTGTTTTTAATGTTTTCATCTTTTCTTTTTATCTATTTATGTTTTTTAAATCTCTTTCTCTTTCTCACTGTTTATTACATGCTGTTTTTATTTTAATTATATAAAGGACTTTGAAATGCCTTGCTGCTGAAATGTGCTATACAAATACAATTTGATTGATTGATTTAGAAACCCGCTGAGATCAGAACCAATCAAAAAGTAAAGTAATAGTTGCACATTACTCCCACCTTCTATGTGGGTCATGTGTACATCTGTACATTAGTACAATCTGCTTTGTAAATCCAGGAAAGAACAAATAGCATATTTAAAATACATCTGTACTGCCTGCAGCTCCTTAAGGAGGCATCATGGCCACGTTGTTGATTCTCTAATTAATGCTGCCCATGATTCTGAATACTTCAATAAGCTTCCCAAAGCTTAGATCTTTTATCTGATCTTTTAATCCCCAGAAGGTCAGATAAATTCAGAAAGAGCACTACCTAAAATTGAGACAGTAGGTCATAGTTTTAATGAATTAAAATCATACCTACTAAATGCCAGTTAACTACTTAAATGCCAGTAAACTCAATTTGAGTAGTTAGCTCTCACGTGTGAAAAAAAAAACTATTATTGTCACAACAAAGTCTCTTAAGTGTTAGGTGTATATCCACTGCACAGAAAGAGAGCATTCTTACGCCGTGCCTTTGTTTGCCTGAATTGAAATCCAATCCAATCCGGGATTCAGGCTTTTAATCTGTCACACACTTTTGTGCTTTCGCTGCTCTCGGATATGAAAGGAAAACACATCCCCTCCTTGTCTGCTGCGCTTCACTGGCTGTTTGGGAGCTGTTATACCTTGAAAGTCATGGCTCTGATTCAACATGTTAGTCACCAATATATCACCGCTCACTGAGAGTGAGGAAAAAAACTGCAGATTTTTATAAACGTTCATTTAAAAGGTTTCTCAAACTGCATTCATATACATACAGGTTCATTCAGAATCAATGCATGTTATTTTTGCGCTTTTGATTATGGATTTTCTTTTCTTTTTTTTTTTTTTGTCTTTTCTAACCTGCACATCTTTTGCACAGGTTTTTGTGACCTACTACACCTTCTTGTAAATGTAAATGTGTATGAAGATACATGGATGTGTTCTGTACAGAAACCAGGCACTTGAATTGTGAATTAGCTGTAGCTGTGAACTCTTTCTGCTACACATCAGCTGCAGACACTGCTCTGTTGCTGCGTTTGCCTGCATTGTCCCTGTCAAATAAATAAGTAAATGTTTCAACCATCTAATCCCAACTGTCAAACAAAAGAAAATTGCTTCAGATGTTAAACTACAGTCTAGGAATGACCAAGGCTCAAGTCTATCATAAACTGGAAGCTTCTGGAACATTGGTGTCCCTGTTCTCAGATTGAGCATGTTTTACTCAATGAGCTGATATAGTGCCAAACAGGAAATAAGCACTTCCTTCATTCCAAAATGTGCTTGGGATCAATCTCCTTTTGGAACAACTAGTTGTGACAAGTTTCAAGCATATAACTAGAGATTTAACATGAAGTTAATAAACAATTTTATGGTTAGTCTCCTTCATTAATAGTTTGTACAGTTTGTGCAAAGCACCAGTACAAGTGATGGCTGAACAGAGCATCTGCAAGATTCTCCCAACTCTGTGCTTGATGGTTCATTTTGATTGAAATTTCTTAGGTCTGAAAATTGTTCCTAAGATTTTTTTTAAATTATTATTATTGCAACCATGTCCTCTGAAGATCTCAAAGATTTTTGACATCTTCAAAGATGTCAGAAATCATGAGTTTATGAAGTCCAGTTTATGAAATCCACAAAGGTCCCAAATTACCTACATAAACTGATTACAAGAATATTTTACAAACAAACAAATGGCGGCTGCTACAACACAAAAAATGTGATAGATGTCCATCTGCAAAAGTACAATAAAGTTAAAATAAAATGAAACCAAATGCATACTTGAATCTCCATTGCCTCTGAAGTTGTTGCCTGGCAATATAGGTGTCTCAGGCCCCATCCCCAAATATAAAGGTACCAGACAGAGTGGACCCCCAGAGATGGGAAGGAAGAATGTTTGAGTTGGTTTTTAAGTAGATAACTGCACAGCTTCACGGTTTATGATTATCAGCTGAACAATCTTTGCCACGTATGTGTAGGCTCACCAGCATCAATTTCTGATCATCACATGAATATTTTTCATGTGCTCTTAACCGACAGTGATATGAATTCATTTAAATGCCCCTGCAGTCTGCGGGGTCTTAGTTCTATATTAAAAACGAGGAAAATTACTCTGCTCCCCTGAGAGGCACGTGCACAGACTCATGAGAAATGAAACCTTAAACCTTTTCTAGTATAACTCCACGTTCAAAATTTAAGATGTACGATGACGTGAGAAGACTTGATAACACAAACTTTGTGAGATCACGCATCATTTCAGCTATTTAATTAAATTACAAAAAGACCCTCTACAAAGGACTTAAATGCATAATAACTGATTTAAACCGCACCTACAGGCTACATGCTTGTGGGTATAGATTTCTGTCGCAATATGTTGATCTGTTGTTCTTTGCTGAACACTGAAATCTTCTTTAAAAGTGAAGCTCTAATGAGATCTGTCCTCCCCCATCCGTGAGAAGAAATGTAATCATGTAATGAGCCTAAGCCCTCGAAATCAGGACATTTATCTTTTCTGATGAAAAATACATGCCACAACTTGACCCTAAGGATCTCTAGACTGCCTTTAATGTTGAACTTCATCTCTGAATCTGTTGTAGGGGCAGCTCTAGCCACATTATGCTCTGCAGTTTATAACTGAATGCTACTATGGAATGTAATAATATGCTTGTAGACTCAGTAAAGGATATGCATAAAATTGGCCTGCATGATTCCCCTTCTGCAGGTCACTCCAAACACCACTGTACAGCCAGCGGTCAAAGCAAATTCTTATTTGTGGCCCAGCATCTCATCTAAGGATTATATCAACTTCCTGAGGTGTTGGCAATATCTAAAGTTTTTTTTGTTGTTTTTTTTTTTTCTGACCAAACCCAGTTTTATTAAGATTAAAAGCTGTCCCATACTACAGAACTCCTCAAGGTAGCTCCATCTGATGCATTCAGAACAGACAGTGTTTAAGATAAAACCTAATATTATATCCACAGCTGTGGCACAATGTAGCTTTTAAACACCATCACATGGTATTTCACAAATTGTTTAAAAACATAGTATGTACACTACTGACTTGAAAGAAAATCATTTCACAAAAAAGTGCTTTACTCTTGACTTACCAAATAGAAATAATTTTAGTAATCTCAACTGACCTAGAGCAGAAAAAACATAAAAAAATAATTTCACACAGTTGAAATTCTTCATAGCAGCAAATACACAACTTCAATATCGCCTCCAAAAAACAAAATAAAACATTGGAATAAATCAGTGGGAACACTGAGATGCATCTACTCTGACAGCCATGCCTCTGAAAGCACTAACTTTTCCTCCTCTTGTCCTTTACTGGCCTCACATTCAGAGTGGAGACTTGCTTTGTGCTCCATTCTTTTCCTAAAGAGTGAGATTGGGTGGAAAGGTTGCCATACACTACAAACTCCCTGGACTCTGAAAGGACAACAATAATGTTTATGGGCATGAACTAACGATAAACAGGGTGGCTTTATTTGCAGACTTGTTGAGGGAGTTTAAAGTCGGACACAAGGACCTTGTGATAGTTCAGGATATTTTCTTGGGATGTGACACGCTAAGACAAGTCGTTGCATGATTGTGAAATGATATGACAATTTAAAACATTAAAAGTCAATAATTTATGGAATCTCCTTACAATGTGCTTAAAACTCTCAGTATTTTTGGGTATGTTCCTATCATACTAGAATGTTTATTTTCAAGTCTTGCCAAAAAATGCCACTTAGATATTAAGTAAGTCTGGGCTTTCATTAGGCCACTGTAAGATATTAATCTAAAGCATTTCACCGTTGTAGTGGTGTAGCAGTGAATCTGGTGTCACAATGTGACTATTAATCCTTGATAGGTGTTTCGTGTCTGATTTCCACCTTGAGACATTCACTGCATGTCTTCTCCCCTTTTCTGTGTCCATTTCCTGTTTTCCATGGGGAAAAATACTTTCTTCTCACCATTTTTACATCAAATTTCGATTTATGAAAATCACAGCTAAAACTCTAAACAGATCGTCCACCTGACTGTAGAACTCTGACAATCTTGCACAGTCACCCTGGGTCGTCTGGCTGCTACAAGCATGATTCATAGACAGACACAAGCTTACTCCTCAAGGGTAAAGGTCTCCAGTTGAATAATATTCTTAGGATTATATGCTGCAACCGCCATCTTCAAATTCCACCAAGGATTTTCAATAGAATTCACGCTGGGAAGCTACTGTATGATGACCACTCAGTAATATTCAAGCGCCTCTTCTGAAACCAAGCTTTCGATGACTTTGAGATATTGAAAGTTTAGCGACGCAAAATTTTCAGTTTCTTTGCAGTCGATGTGTAATTTTCCTCCTAGGATTTTCTGACGTGATTGAATTCATCTCGCCCTCAATGTGCATCAGGTTTCTAGTGCCAAGCGAAGTAGCTTAAGATTTTCAAAGTATGTTTGCTTTAGTGCTTTTACCATATTTCCATATTTGTGTGTGCTTTTTTATTTGTGCATGAAAAAGCTCAAACAAATGAAAACAATTAGCACTTTTGCACATTGTCCAGGTATTGGAGGTGCTTCATTTTAAGCACACCTGATGCAACCAATGAAGCCCTTTATTGGCTGAATTGAGTCTCCCTGAGAGCACATTATATTTGCTAATGTGTGACCTTGTAAAATTCAGATGGTTGAATAATGTTGATAATTTCTTTTTAATTAGGATTTGGTGTTGAATTTGGGTAAAACTATTTGGAATATTAGTTTTAACTTTTCCTATGCATCTTTTCACATTGCAAACACCTGAACAATGTGTGATTTTGGCAGTACTCCTAATTTGCAGTGTGGCTGAATGATTTTAGGTGCATCTGTACACCTTAAGGAAGTTAATTTTGCAGTTTGAAGGTCAGAAATTACATTATTGTTTTGCTGAAAGTTTGAAAAGCATTTCCTAAGGTAGCAATAATTGTACAGAGAATTCCTACAGGCTTAGATGTGTAATGGAGATTAAAGTGCAGAAGTTGACAAATGGTTTGTATGCAGTCAGTGGTGGAACACCTCTAGCAAAATTTTGGAGAGGACCTTAGAGAGTCTGAACTGCTCTTAAACAAGTAAAGACAAAAAGCTTTGTGCTTCAAATAAAAAAAGGATATATCATTCACAGCCCTTTGCTGTCTGGCTTTTTCCACCCCAGAGTCTACACTTGCTCCTGTCCTTTTATTTACCTAAATCCTATTATCAGAAAACAAGGAGGATATTAAGGCTGAACCCAAGAGTGAGCTGCATGCTGAAGCAACCAGGCCTATGACTCAGTGTTCCCGCTTGCTGGCTCCATTCTGTGCTCATCCTCTTCATTTGCATTCGCAGTGGAGCACATTCTCTTCCAAGGCCAAGGTCAGGTATTATCTTGTTCATACACATCAGACTTCCCAGGTCCAATCCCACATGCATGACTGCCACCACAGCTAGATGTCTTTGAACACAGCTGGTGCATCGGCCATGACGGATCAACAAGTCTTGGGTGGAACCCAGAATGCTTATCAGTGCTGGCGACGGGAAGTCACTGCGCACTGGATGAGGGAAAATATAACAGTCTAATTTTCCTCTGCCTGTTTACAGCTTCACAACACCAAATTACAGAGGTGGATGTCGGCAAATAACGAAAACAAGATGAAACTAGGACAAAGGTACAACCAACACTTTGCTTTTATCATGTCATTTTAAAACACGAGTGACACTGCATGATACTGGGGAGTTTTTCTTTATGTGTTCTGTCAACGCTAACAAAATAACAAAAAAGTTTCAATGTGTCAAAGAAACTTCTCATGACCTTTGCACAATGCTTTGCACGGCACATATTGTCAGGTAAGCTTTCTGAGGCACACAAATGGCACATTTAGAGTGAATTAACGTCTTGAGCTGTTTTTAATGTCACATTTGCTTCACTGTGACCTTGCATGAAACATTTCCCTCTCATCTCTCTTTGATGATAGAGTGCTGCATTTTAGTTTATGAGGATTTCATGCCCATCTCCTCCGTCATACATCTTTGCCAGGTGGCAATCTGACAACTCAACATTCCCTTATCCCCATTTTTTTTTCTCCAGTCGAAAATCAATACAGCTTTCAGTTGGGGCGTGCAAACATCTATTACCTTCCTTCATAAACCCATGATTGTTTTACTCGCAGTATCTCAGTCCTTGAGAAATAGCTTTGAATTATGTGTTCGATGTTCGGGATATAGCAGAATGCAATGCATGAATATGTTTAAGTGTTTTTAAGCATTTTTTTTTTCATAACAGCTTTTTGTTCTTGCCTTTGCTGCTGACTTTAAATGAACAGAGAATGGGAATCCAATGCATTACAAAGTAAAGAGGCAACATAAACATTGTCAAAGGTTAATCCATCTGGAGTTGTTTAGAACAATGCTATAAATCTTTTTTCCAAAGAGTAAGATAAAGTTATGATTTATATTTGTTATAACCTCTTTTCATGTAATACCTCATGCAGAGGAGTTTATTGGCACAATCATACATTTCTAATACAGCAGCTTAAAAATATATATTCAAATCCCTTTTAGAGTTTCACATTTCTCTGTGTTGTTATTTAAAATTTCACTCCATTTCATTGGAAATTTAAGAAATACATCAGAACAAAGTAACACAGTATTGTACAGTGGAAGAGGAAGTATACGTGTTTAACAATTTTTTTTTTTTTGCAAATAAAAATGTGAAAATTCTAGCATGTGCTTAATTCAAACCTGTTTTAATACAATACCGCCAATACAATCCTGAGCAGCTGCAGTTGGTCAGTGAAGGCTTCAGAGGTTTGCTGGAGAAGAACATTATTGAGCAAACATCTTGAAAACCAACGAGCACATGAAGTCGGATGGTCCGGTGATGTTCAGGGGTTAGGTGGTGGGGATATTTAAAGCAGATTTATATTGTTTAAGAATATCCAAACCATAAAAACTGTTTAATTAATAAACAGTTAGAAAGAGTAGATATAACTACTCTTCCAGATGCCACCATCAGGCTACCTGCAGCCCAGGAAGAAGACTTTGTTGATAGGACAACTAATAGCTATGCTGTCTAAAGGATATATGCATGATATGGAAACATTTCACATTACAGTTAAGCACTATTTGGTTTGTTTTTTCCTCATAGAACTGTTTATAATGTAATTATTGAATTTGGAGGTTGCAGCGTCACAAAATATAAGCAGTAAGAATAATTTTGCAAAGAACTGTAAATATCACATTCATCGACATCATCAAAACTACAAAAGGGTTTAGATGTTAAGGTGTGAATAAATATGCACATACTTCAAAATGATCTCATGAAAAAAAATGGACATTTGTCTCTGATCACAGCACATCAACTGGAGCAAATGTCTATTAACAGTAGCGTCTTGCAGCAGCGCCTCCGGTCTTATAACTGTTAATTTCTCTCACATTGAACACGTTGATTGAAGGTATTGAATTTTTGCTTGCCTTATCTATTAAACCAGACCCTGGTGCTCACAATTGTTAGCACATAATCAGCATTATGCATGCCCTGTCTGAGTTGTCATAATGTTTTGAAACATTGGTATGGGGATTCTTTGTCTTTGTTACCAGCCTCCATGCCTTGCACAGTATTTATCTGCACCACATCGCACACACCTTCTATGTGCGCTGCTGTCAAGCTGCTCTAGATTGATTACAGCTAGTTCAAAATGCAGCTGTCAAGCCATTAAAACAAACAAGCTGTTGGTCCCACATTACACCTTAAAATAAATTACAGCAGCCTGTTGATTGCAGATAAGGCCCTCCGTGACCTTGCTCTCTGTTCTATTTCTGATCCACTCGTTCTCTTAGATCCTCAAATCTCTCCCTTTATCCAGCCCACTTGAACTGCAAAACAAAAGGTGATTACACCTTTAGTGTTCTGGCCTCAGCTCCCTGGAATCATCCTTTCCAATCCAGCCGATTTTCTCACAATCTTTGAAACTAAAATCCCTTCTTTATGGAGACGTCTTTTCATAAACTTTCATTCCCATCATACTTTTTGCATCACCTTTTCATGGTCTGTCGTCACTGTGCTGCTCTTCACATTGTATTCTATTTTGTATAATTGTTGTTTTTATCATAGAGAAGACTGACAGGTTAATCACCCGTCACAAGTGTTATAATTACGACCAACGTGTGTACAGTAATTTGTGTGCAAGTAAGGATAGATGTAAATGTTACTTCACATACCACTATGTAGCAATCTGAGCATGTGAAAAAAATAATTTACAAAGTCACACATTACAAAATGAAGAAATTGACAGTTGATGCAGAGATTTTTACTTTCAGCCTCTCAAACATGACAGTCCGTTCAGTCACACAGCTCCATGGTGCTTACAAAATGTCCATTAATTCTGCATAAATTTCAAACACTGCCAAGTTCCTCTCTGATTCTCAAATACATGCTGACTTTAAGTGCTGCTGGAAAGCTGGGTCATCTGACTTATTAAAGTCTTGCTATGCTTCATCTCTGTCGTTAGACCAAGTGGGTAAGATGGTTCTCAAGAATAACTCATTGGTTCCCTGTTATGAAGCTAAGCCCCATATGAATTTTTATCGCTTTAAAAATGCTGATTAAACATGAAGTCAGTTTTCACTAGGTATTCTTGTGGTAAATGCTTGGCTCCAAGAAACTACCACTTTAGCAGCAGGCTTGTGATTTTGACCTTCTGGGAAAGTAGTCGGTCCAAAGGGACTGAGGCAGCAGGCGGCACCGGCTGAAGCAGACCTTATTCCTCTTTGTGCGTCTATGACAGAGTGTTGTTGTTGACCTGAAGGTTTGTGTAGAGAGTTGGGAACACATGTTTGGACTGATGGTTGAGGAAATAAACCAAAGCATTGGACAGAGCATTCATTGTCCTGCAGCCTCTACCAGTTGATGCCACGCTGCCAAGTTCTCAGCAGGTAAACAACAAAATGCATGAGGCTGCCAACGCTGCTACAGCCAACGATGCAGTGTGTCATTTGACAAATTGATTCTACACAATAAAGTTGTTTTGATGGTGTCCAATAAATCCAACGGACTGAAAGGTTTTGTTGCACATTGAAAATGTTGAGTTGAAAACATTATATGATAAGTAAAGATGAGTTAAAGCAGAATAATTGGTAATTCTAAGATAGTTAAAGGTTTTCTTGTATGGTAAAAAAAATACTTTGATTTGATTCCAAGAAACAGGAAATTTCAATTTATCTGTTGCCTTCAATAATGTATACATTGCTTTGAATTTCTAAGATATTGTGGCAAATTAAGCTTTGCTTTTATGATTCCAAAGAAGTGTGAGGACACCAAAATAAATCCAACGGAAACTAGAAAATCATCTATTTTAACAATGAGCTTATTAGAGTTCGAAAATAGAAAATTAGACAAATGGAAATAAATAAGGAAATAGAAGAACAGAGAAATAAAGGGAAACAGCAATGTTGTTTGTCTATATTTCATTATGTTCTTGCATAAATATTTGCATTCCCATAATATCACATACAAACACTTATAACTAAATTATGCTAATAGTGTTTGTTGGCGAAATAAAAAAAACATTGTTTAATTGCCATATTACATAAAAATTGCTTAAATTGTATAAAAAAGAAAAAAAAAGAAACACTACAAGAAATGCAAACAAATCCAGTGATAAATCTTACTTTATTCAACTACTGCAGTCGACTATGCAAACCTTCTGAACAGAACATTTAACAAAAGCACACATGTAAAAGTTTATTGTTTCACCCATTCAAGGACTCCATTAGTTGCCTCAAGTGTGTTTGAGAAGGTAAACCTCATATACCTCTAATCTTGATGGTAACACCTTCTTGCATGTTGGATAAGTGCAGAGAATTATCCAAAGGCTCACAGAGGAGATGACTGTCTTAGACAAACAAGAAAAAAAAAATATCCAGAACAAAAGTAAAGTTTTTGTATGTCTACTCTAATTTACTCAAAACTATATCAATAAGCCAAATAAGTTTTAGGTTTGTGTTCTGTGTGGGATATGACCTAGGAATCAAGACTATGTCCGGAGGACGACGAATGAAGCGTGCGCAGAAAATAATTCTGTTGTGGATTCGAAGATGAATGCAATCAAATATTTGAAAATTCTGGAAGAAAATTTTGTTTGTGGTGAAGCTGGAGATTCACTGAAATTTCCAACAGGACAATTATTCCAAACAATTATTCCCAAAATCCAGCATGCAAAGCCAATGATATTAGTGACCTTCAAGGCTGGTCAAGAAGAGGTTAAATAATTTTCATATTGTAGCCTTTAAAAGTGACATTGTGGTTAATTTCGAAAAACATATTTGTTGTGTTGAGCTATTTAAGTTGATCATGTTTGTCTGCTTTTTTTTAATTGCAGCTAGCTGTTAGGTTGTATAATTTTCAAATAAACCTAATTTGCAATGCAATTAAATAGATTTAAGTGAAACTGCTCATGAGTTTGTGCATGTGTTTGCTCCTATGAGTTACAATCATTTCACACCAATTTAAGCAAGCCATTTCTGATGAAATAAGCAAACAAACCCTGATGTGTGTGTGTTTTTTTTTTTTTTTTTTTTTTTGACAGTTCTGAAAGTAGAAATACTTTCCATGTGTTCTAAGAGAAATGCAGTTCAATTTGAAGTTTAAAGGTGGAAAAATCAGAGTCAGAAAGAAAAACCCCAAGCAATTTGTATGGGGGCAAATTACGGTAACACTTTATTTGAAGGGGGGGGAATAAGAATGTCATGACACCGTCATAAACATGACATAACACCTGTCATGAACATGAATGAGCCTTCATGAATATTTATGACTGTTGTCATAAAGTGTCATTCGGTAAATTATGACACTTTTAATACAAAGTTGACATTATTCAAAATGTATTTGTTATGACAACTTGACATTAACCAGGAAATCATTACTGTTTAAACTTTACCTTTAATAACATAAAGTTACCTAATTTTTAAAGTGCAATCAGTAATTCTTTTATAACAAATTTATATCAGCTGCACTTGAGGATGTATTTCTTTCTTACAAGATGCACACAAATATATCAGAGAAGCAACATGACTAACCACATCTACCCATGGAAATGTGGTCACTCTTGCTGAAGATCAGTTAAGCAAGTGCCTTTGATTAGCAGTGCCTCACAGTGACTTTTCCACTCTGCTGCTTCATCAATTTGTTCCGTATTTCCTAAATAAGTAATGACCCGGTGTAAGGTGTAGTGGTGTTGTTAATCTGATGTTTTATACATAAAACATTAGAACATTTCAAGATCTGTGCAGTCCTGACAGCATTATTTGTATTGGGGTTTTGTTGATCTTCCTTGACCTGTGCATTTAAAAGCACATTTCCATCTCAGTAATTTGATTGGCTACTTTTTGCTCATCATCACATCCCCCAAGAGAGTTTGCAGCCGCCTGAGAAGAAAAGCAGAAAGAATGAACTGTCACCACTTGAGCAGAGACCACACAAATGGATTAGATAGATCTACAGTACTTGCACACTCTGAAGAACTAATACTCACACATATATTCTCCCAAGAGACTGCTCATATTGCATTTATTAGTAATCAAACTAAACTCCCTCTGCAATATATTTGCTCATTTTTAGTTTTTAAGCAGGTGTTAGATTGTTTTTATGAAAGAAAACAAAAAGTCAATTAGACCCTAATCGATGGAGTGAGTGCCACAAGGCTAACAGTAAAGGAATAAGATTGTTAAAATAATATTTAGGTAAGGCTAAGGCACAGCAACAGGTTCAGAATTGATGCAAAATAACTTTAAAAATAAAATAATTCTAAACTGAACTTAAAATACTTTAAAAATAAAAACACCACTACCCGATTTAAAGGATCAATAAGATGTTTTTTATTCTGCTTGTAATGTAGGAGCTGTAGCCCAATGTCTGTTGGAAATGAGCACCAGCTCACCAACACCCTTGACCTCCACAAACCGCTAGCCATGTAAAGGATGAGCAGCTACAGACAACAGATGAATGGACAGATGTTATTATCCATTTACATGTTTTGGGTGAAAAAAAAATCACAATAGAAGCTTCCCTACTAATAGAAAGCACAGGGCTCAAATTAAAATGCATGATATGCCGGAACATGGCTAGATTTGCAGACATAAGCCACTGATCTTATCACTCAGAAAGTGACTTTTTCCTGGGAAAATTCTGTATAGTGCAAAAAGCTGCCTGACTCATGGTGGAATGCTAAGTGGAATTACCTGAAATGACTAATCAGAGGGTATTATCCAACTTATTACTTTGTACAGTTCTGCATTAGAAACATTGCCAAGGTGACCTTTTTCTGCGTGCTCCGGGGTGTAATCCCTGTTTTGAATCAACAATAGCATGAGGTTATAACTCCACCACCTACATCCAACAAACTTAGCTGCCACAGGGACTGGACAATGTAATATGCAGCAGGCTTTAATTAAGAGCTCGTTCCTGTTGGTCTCAAGAGGTTTTAAAGGTTCCCCTTCAAGAGCCCGAGGAAAAAAAAAAATAACTGGATAATGATGAAAGGTCAGCCTGCCTTGGGCTTCTAAATTTTGTTCATGAATAGCTTTGAGCTTTTTATTAAAATGAACAGCATGATGTGGGAAGTCTTGTGAAATCATCTTTTACATTAACAAAAGAATCTGTGTTTTGATCCATAGTTGTTGAAAAAAATCTATTTCACAGTGGGTCAAGTGGTTAAACATGCTTATATGTTTTCTGCCAGAATTAATTTGGAATTTTACTCTTTATTCCCATTTCACATGGGTATTCTTGTACAATAAAAAAAAAAAAAGAGTCCTAGGCTACTGCACAACAGTGGGACTGCAGAAAGTGTCACTTAGATGTACTGCAAAACACTGAAAGCTTCTAGCTGGGTCTGTTTGGTACAATAAATAAAATACAACTTTGTATTCACTGTACATCTAAAGCCCATGAATCGTGGTAGTACAGTATTTACACAAGAAAATACAAACTGAAGTGTATGACATATTTTAAAATAAAACAAAAAAGCAACAATCATTATGTTGCTGCTGCTAAAAAAACCCAAAAAAAAACATATGTGGTAAATATTCAAGGTATATTTACTGTTGTCCAAGCCTTTTATTTATTGGGATTTTGATTTTGATACATGGACATATGGAGAATGGGAGAACACAGGCAACAGCGTTGACGGTCTGTCAATTTAAAACAATCTATTTTAAAGTCATCAGTTTAATGCAATCTTATCAGGCATCTTCAAATCAGTTTGTTTCAGCAAAAGACTGTCTGGAAAAAATATTAAATTCTCATTTACTTGCAGGTTGTAAAATAAATTTAATCGAGTCAAAATCAGTATGTTATTTTAGGAAGAACAGATGGACAATAATGGAAGACTAACGAGAAAAATGAACAAACACCTATTCGACTTGGAAGAAGTTTGCAAGTACTCTTCTTGTAAAGAGAATTACCACTTCTTGCCACTCGGCTCTTTGCAGAGCAGCACTGGGAGTTTAACAAGCTGATGCTGGTTAATTACGGAGGACGTGAGCTCAATCAGTTGGCCTCTGCAGTTCAACACCCCAGCATGCCAGTTGTACTTTCAGGTCTACTGCATGTTTACCTTGAACGATAACAGTAACACTTAACTATAGCTACTGTGAAGAAGATACAATGATGAAATTAAAACTACTAACACTAAAAACAGTAAAATATGAAAACAAATGATGAAGTTTGGTATAATTATGAATGCTTAAGGACCAAGAAATGTATTAGAGTTTTGTTGGGGAGGCCAATGAGCTCTAAATTAATTTAAGAATTAGATTATTCCAAACATCATTTCACAATGCTAAGACAAAATATTATTTCAAGGATGAAATAGTTTTACTAATTTTTGACTGAATTAGAAATCAATTACCTTCTAGAAAATCAATTAATGGACTTATCATTTATTACAACAATTGATTATTCAATGATTTGGAATACCTTGAAGGTGCCTTGAATGAACACAAAATCAGCCTTGGTTGTGATCTTGGGGAATCTGTAATTCTATGGCTCCTTCTGCAGACCAAACCAGAATCAAGGTGCATTCCTTCTTCCAGGAAGTTCAGGTACTGGATGTGAAGAAAAGTAACTTTTATATCTTTTTTGGATCCAAAGCTTCTGGAGTTCTGTGAGCGGGCTTTCTCTCTGCTGGCAGAAGAAATGGTGGTGTGCTTTGTCCACCAGTGCAAGAGGAGCATCTCTGCATAAAAGAGATGGGTGTCTTTGCCCCAGTTGTGGGGTTTTAAAGGGTCCCATGACATCAGAGAGTTTCCTCCGTGAAGCTCCTCCCTTTCCTGTTACTGGAATCAGACTAAATTAAAATGCAGTGCATTGTTGAATCAAATAGTTATACCAACCTCCTGTATTTTGCCCTTCACTGCTGGATAAACAACCCAGAAATTTATTAAAATTGTAGTTTTAACTGCTACTACATTTAATGATAATTACAGATGTGCATAAACTCTTGATTTTGTATATAAACCACAATGTGTATTGTTGTACACAACATCTTTGGGGTGTTGCAAATTTTTACCTTCACATCTCATATTTCCCACAAGTTTCACTCTCTAACACAGCAGTATGGCTGTTATGCCAATGTAGAGGGAGACCTTGCATTTGTGACATCAGTCTACAGTAAACCCGTATCAGCAATAGGTGGTGCTTTTTCAGTTTCTACAAAAACACTTTCCAAATATCCAACTTTTTGTCAAAGACTGGTTGTGTGATAGAACAAGTAAAGAGTTCAAGTAACTGTTCCTTAGTCAGAGAACACTCTGCTCACTCTAGATGTTTCTATAAGACCTTATTAATGGGACTTTAAACTATAGAAATGCTGTGATGGACAGTTTAAGAGGTTTTGAAACTTAAAGTTTCCAGCTCATGCCTAATGTGCTTACCTGTCTGTGCATTGTGGAGGAATTTTGCAGTACAGAAAATCGCAAACAAATCAATGTGTAAAAGACAGATATGAGAAGCTGGTGTGTGAATTATCTATATACCAAAAGCTTATTTTTATTCCCTGTGACACAGTGGCAAATATCTCTGATACAGGAACTATAATCTTAAATGTTTTGCATTGTGATCCATAGCAATATGGACAAGTAATTTAATTTGAACTTCTATAGAGTGTGGAGATGCTATTAGGGGGTCAGCAAAGGCCCAAAACATAGTAGGGGAAATATTGTGTCAATAGCAGCATTGAGGTCTAACAGTAGAAAATGGCCATGCCTGAGTTTGTAGATGGTAAAAAAATCATTCAGTCAAAAGCAAAGTTTCAAAGCTGCAACTGTTAATTTTAGAGGAGAACCTAAATGCAAGAAGGTAGACATTTAGGTCCTTAAAACTTTGATGAAACAGAAATCCATATCATACATATCATACAAAAGCCATGGACAAAAATGAGGCAAAAAACTCAAGTACCAAAATACAAGAACTCAAAGAATACCAGATAAAGTGAGAGGAAAAGCTTTAAAGCCTCATTGAAGCCGGTCAAGATGTTCATCTACAAAGGATTGTTGGTGAACAAACTACTTCAGATATGATTAGCATTAGTCTGAGGTTTCCCCTGAATTCTAAGTAAATTATACAGAATATTCCAGACTTTTGGTGCAGGATCACTTGACACTCAGTTTTTCTCATTACTGTAACACATGAAAAGGATCTGATTAGCATTAGCATAACATTTGTATTTTTTTTTAAACCAAAAATGTCTTTTAAGTATTTTATTGTCCCCTTTTCTGATTTTCTAGTGACAACCAAGACTTATTACTATTCCACATACTGTCTACCCTACATTCAAAACCCAATTTCAAATGAATGAAAATTCAACCTGAAATGCAGGCACGAAGTGAAAACTCTCATTGCAAAGTTGCGTCTTCTTGAGATGCTGTCAGCTCTGCAGATGTCAGCGTAGCTTATTTCATCTCCATTTACCTCCACAAATGAAACAGAACAATAGATAGCAGGGATCTTGGCAGATCAAAAGACACACGGCGCTTTTGGAAGTTTCTTACATACTTCCCTGAACTGTCACACCTTTCTGTACCAGTCTTGCACGGCAGCCAGAAGGGAAAGCCATCACTAATTAACATATGAGAGTTGGCTGCTGCTGTATGAGTTCCTAGACACTGACTGACTCATGGCTTCAGGCCCCTGGCATGAACTATTTAAAGTGCACTCCAGCATCTCTCTTCACGTGAAGACAACAATGCCACAAAGGCTTATGTGCTAATTATGCTTCTTAAACTATCTCGGGGTGTTATTGGCCTCGATAGCTGAACAAAGATCAGGAGGAAAAGAGGGTACAAGAGTTGAAAGGTGAATGCAAAGGAAAAGTGGTTCATGCGCATCAAATCTTTCTTCTGCAGATTTGCTTGCACAGCTCATCGCCAGATCATTTCCATTTAAATGGCCACAAGTTTTGGTGGTGAACTCTCAGAGACAAAAGACACGAGTGGATTAGTTCCACGCAGGGCTTTATTGCTCTCGGGTAAGAAAAAGGACATTCAGGATGAGCTTCATCAGTCTGCAAACCAGATCGCGGCACATCATCTGCAAACTATTAACACTTATTAACCTCGGCATGTAATAGTTTTGACTCAGCCACTTCTTGAGTTTGCACACTAAGGAGATGGTTTGCCTGTTTTATGAGATCGTGAAAAACACAACCTTCACAGCATCCCACAAAAAAAAAAAAAAAAAAAATTAAAAATCTTTGCTGAAGAATACCGAGTCTCTCCCACCTTAGAAAATGAAAACAACTAAATTCCAGTTTTGTTTTTAATTTAATTTAGTTTGATTTAACACAGAACAAATGTTACCAGATCATATTTTTAGCTTGTGAAAAAAATTTTTCTGCATAAAAATGTAGTGCCGTAGTCATTAATTAAAAAGCCATATGTACTGACATTTCTTTGTCTGCTAAGGCCCTGAAGAGGAATGGTGGGTCAAAGTCAGCCACCTCAGAGCTCTAATGACTAGGAGCTGTAAGGGTAAAACAGGACTGCAGAAGTGACAGTGATTTTTTTTTTTCAACGCAGCTCCAGCACACAAGTCAAACATAACATAGGGACCAAATGATCTCCCATCATCTATCTGATCTGAGAAATGTGTTGATCAATAGAATGTAATGCAGGTAGTGATAGTTGATAAGGATGGTGCACAATTTTTTCTTGCATTTAAACCATTGGATGCATTTGAACTGTGCATGAAAACCGGGTATTAGAAAATCTCTCTTAGACATTACACATATTGCTGCACACTTTAAAATCCATACCTCCCTGTCTCTGTAGGTGAATGGTCGGTAAAGTTCAGAGTATGTTGTTGCGAGCTTCTCTTCTGGCTGAATGAATGAACCCCGCTGGTCTGTGGTGGGATTATTTTCAGTTGACGCTAAGAATTACATGTTACAATGAATTACTTACAAATGTAATAAATTGTCCTGTAAGTCAACACTTACCAGAAAAATGTGCCTACCTTGATGACTGAAGAATGTCATCTGTTTTTTTCTTACGTATACAGACCAGTTTTAGTCATGGAGTACAGGTAGCTGCTACAGGAAGTCAGAAAAACAGCCGTTTAGCTTTGCAAGCAAAAGATGTTAGGCGTAAGAAAACTGTTCTGAAAATGACAATATGTAAAAGCAGCTTACCAAAGTGCCCCCCGGTGGGTTTCTGAGTTGCCCATTCATTTTGAAGTCTCATAAAGAGCTAATTATACTGAACAATAGCTCACTATAGATGCAGGACATTTCTTCCAACAATTACCCAGTGATGAGCTTTTCAGGAACACTGTAAGGTTCAGTGTGTGGCTCAAGGACATATAATGGAGGAGTTAGGCAAACCTCAAATGTCTCATTTGGAAGACAAGCACTCTGGGCCCATTCATTGAGCCATGATGTCCCATGAAGACTTTGCAAACAATGCATAAAACCAAATTCCACATTGAATGACTAATCCAACTCTGATACGATCACTTTTGAAAGTATTTAAAACGGTTCACACCAGACCATCTTCATGTTACTTTTTGTTGTTTTGTTAGCAGAGCACACTGTTTTTTATTTGTTGTAAATTAAACATTTCATTTATTTGTTTTATTGTGAAGAAATTATAATTCAAGTCTTCCTTTGATTGATTGTATTTTTCCAATTACTGTATCTAGTATATGCAAACTAATCGGGTAAATCTCTAACCTAAAAGCAAAAACAGAGAAAACATCCATTGATAGACAAAATAAAGGAAAACAAAAATAAACAATCAAATATTGGACTTAAGTAAAATTAATTATTTGATTAAGTGAAGTTCTAATATTTACCACAAGTGCGTATGCAGGGAGTTTGATTGTGTATGTACCCATTAACACATTCTATCCAATCTGATGCAACCGAATAGAAGCTGAAATGTTTCTGAAGGTCAGATGGAGTGTCTGTACACATATTAATGAGTAAGAGTCATTGCTTATGGAACTGGAGTAATGAGTATAGACACAATGAATCTCTTCGAAGAATTTAGCAGCAGTGCGCTTGATTGTATTTATTTATTTACTTCTGTTTTTACCCATCTTTTGTGCTCCATTTCTAAAGAGCCGTATTTCTGTGTACAGCAAAGAAATGCGTTAATTCCCACATTCCAGATTTGTTTAACTGTAGAAGGATTTTTTTTGGAACAATTTAATTTTATTTCCTACTTTTTGCAATGACATTAAAGATGAAACAGAAACTGTATTGGCTTCTTTAACTTCACCTGAATTATGAAGACATAGGTCTAATATCCAATATGCAAATTGGATGATATTCCTCCATGACCTGCACATGCAACGACTAAAAAGAAAATAAGAAATGAATGCCTACTTAACATAATTCAAGTGGGGGCAGCAAAGCAGGGGGAAGACACCCAGGAGTAAAATAGCCCAGATGTAAACACGTTAGCATAATGGCTTTCTGCTAAAAGATAGCAATAAGGACAACTACAGCCAGGATACCAAAAAGAATGTGAAACAGACTAGAAATATTTAAGAGGATGTTAATGCTGTTATCTGACACATTAGGAGTCATATGAGCAAAAAAAAAATATATATATATATGTTTATTGACCTGGCAGCCAACACCTTGTGATGCAGATATTGTTATGCGCTGTCGGTGTCTTAGTTCTGGTACTTATTTAACATGAGAAGTGCTAAATAAATTTCAGTTCTGTGGTGTCTTTATGTTTTGGGAATTTTTTAAGGACCATTTTACTGATGCATGCCAAACATACGTTATAGTTGTGTCACCCTGAGCAGTGATATTATTTACAGCATGTCCCTAAACTCTGTCCTTTCTGACAATAAATCCGACTGGTAATGTCTGAAAATAATTATTATACTTTGTTATTTACTGGATAGCATAGCCATTAGCTGGCAAGTTTGGATCACAGCACAGAGCTATTTCCTTCTTATGGAGCTCCTTATTGTACACTTGCCACTTAGTGCTTTCCTACCTAATGTGTGTTCCAACAATAACAGGATGGACAGTGAAAGTGCTCTCAGAAGGGTTGGATTTGTTGTGCATCTCTGAGATAAAACTGAAATTGAGACCGAAAGGGAATGGATGCTGCTTTGGCATGAGGAGTTGTGACAGTTACAGTTTGGCTTGTGTAGATTCACAGTATTCTTTAATTCTCTCACAAAACCTGGCAATGTAACATTTTAGTATATTTCCAACAAAACAAACAACCAAGCCAACAAAAATGTTTTTTGTGGTTGGTAGTGATAAAAAAAAATAAAAAAATAAAAACCTTTTTACATTTCGCTCTGCAAACAACATCCGTTTTATCCTCTAGAAAAGCCATTCTCCATATATGGCAAAGATGCAATCAAAATATGAGTTTTTAACATTCTTATCATTGTCAAATTCATTAAAATCTAAACATGCATTTTTCCCCTGTTCAATTATATTTGTTTTGCAATGAAAAACTTAGAAAAAAAATAACAAACTCTGTATGTGCATGCTCGCGCGCGCGTGTGTGTGTGTATGTAATTAAATGACAAATAAATTTTTCAGCATCAGTGTCCATGTGACTGACCCATTTTCAACCACAGAATTCATGGCTCATAACATCAGTGGAGGGATTTCTTTGATTAGGCCTGGGTAATGGACAAGACAGAAATGTGTTGTAAAGCACTATCATGCTGGCTCCTAATTGCCTGATGACTTTAATTAAACTTCAGGCTCTTTTTCTTGACTAATCGCACAGCCTCACAGTGCCCAGGCTGCCTTTAAATGGCGCCTGCCTGACTTTCTGCAGATGTCAGCATTACATTAATAACAAGTTGCTTCAAAAACTCGCTCTGAGCAGGACTTATGGTTGTGCACTGCTGAGACCCAAGTGTAGTCGAGTGAGACGATTCATCAGTGCCACGATTACAATTTGTCACCAAGCAGTTGCCATGACGTATAAATCAATAGTCTGCTAAATTCTTGCTAAATGCATCCCATCTCCCACATCAATTAACAATTTATTGCTCATTATCATCTCACCATTATATCTCTTGCAACATGTTAAAAGGCAGTAATAAAATGAAAAAAAAAAGAAAAAAGAAAGTGCCTTCCATTCTGTGCAAGTGCAACAGGCAGTGTTTCACTACATGCACTAATGAGGCCATGTATGCACACTCTATATTTCACTTTAATAATTCAGATAAATATTTCTCCCTGCAGTAGCGGACAAAGGCACTCTGAGGAGGTGCTTTTATTTCAAGGGGTCCAGAAGTTAATGCCATCCTTGTATATTTTCTAACCTTTAAAATGATGCCAGCTTTGCACACAAACGCCTTAGCTGCCCCTGTAACCTTTAGAAAATTGCAGACTATGGGCTGAAATAATAGAAATTACTCATCACATACAGCGTGCATGTTATACTAATGTAGCAGCGGACGAAAGAAACAAAGTATATCAGGTTGCAAGGGTGGAGTTTGGTATGCATTCTTTCGCCATTAATATATGCCATGGTTTATGCAGTTGTGCATGTTAGGTACACTGGTAAATATTTACCAAAGCCCTTAAATCCCAGTGAAAAAATTTGTTTTTACTTACAAAATGATTCAGCTGCACTCAAGCTTTTAGAAAACAGAGAAAACCTAATAAAGTCTGAAGGCCTGGATACATTTTTCCCTTCATCCAAACAATAATTTGTCACATTTATTTTTAAATGAGAAAACAAACCATTACACCAAGTCTTTTATTGAATGAAATGTTGATGACAGCTAAATACTGTTTTATCAGAGTAGCTTCAAAGGAGCAGTAATGGTCCAAAAATGATGCAGAATTTTTCTTAATTAGAAAATGTGAATCGTTCCCAAGGGTAAATAAAATGTTGTTTTCTTTTTTCATTTTATTTTTTTATTGTGATGGAACGCTGCAAAGTCAGTGACACAATGCAAGAGACTGTCTATTGTTGCTACATGCTTGTCCAGGAGAAGTTTTATGCTGCAAATCAATGAATCAACACAATCTGCTGGATTTCCTTGTAAAGGAAACTTTTCAAACCAATTAGAAGATTAAACAAAGCTTGACTGCACTGTTTGATGACTCGATTCAATTGGACTGTATCTATGATTCGGTTTAAATTACTTTTTTACAAAGTGACTTAAAAAGACGTGTTTTGAAAATGCTGCTCTCAGATCATCAATATAATTAGCTCCTATGTGAGCCACTGGGCCTTGCAAATCTTCATGCCCACTAAGCTTTTTTGCCCGGTTAAAACCAAAAACTTAAAAGTTTTTCTTTGGGAATATATGAGGCATGTTTCTAACGGCTCATTGTTCCGCCAGATTTAATGGAGAGTGGCTGAGAATTGCCACAAGTTCTCAAAAGGATCTCCAAATGGGTTTTGATTGGTTCATTCTGGCATGAATATTTTGACCCGACATATTCCCACAGAATGATGCTACCACCACCGTATTTTAACCTGAGCATGGTATATTCAACTTGATGTACACCGAGAATTTTTCTCCATTCCAAGACCTTTTCAAAGAGTTCAATCCAAATCTCATCTGACTAGATCACCTTCTTCCACATGCTTTATTTGTCCCCTACATATCTCATGGCAAACTGGGATTTTCTAAAATTTTCTTTCAACAGCGTTCTTCTTGCTAATCTTCCATATCATGCAAGTTTTGGAAAGTGCTTAATTAGTTTTTCTGTTAAGTCATTCTCCCACCTGAGCAGCGGGTTTTTAAATAAATAGCTCTGGTTTAGATCAAATGAACAGGGGAGTATTATAACTAACTTCTTATTAAATCGTGTTATAAAAATGCATCTTAAATGAGTGAAAGAAACCTTGTAAATAACAGGCTGATCAGAATGTTCAGAAAAGATTAGAGCTGTTATTGGACAGGTAGAGGATTTTCAAGGGCCTGTGCAACATTATAAATTCGGAAATGACATTTAAAGATCTGTTTCTACCAATTGATTGGTTCGTTTAACACAGGAGACGAACACAGGTTCCTCTGGCAGTTTGAGGAGTTTAAATGTCGGGGATGCCAAATCTGCTGATCACCAGCGATGGGGTTGTTGGAAACAAATAGTGAAGTTTCAGCTGTGAGATGTGATGTTAATTATCGTCTTGTTTGAATTCTGACATTCCAAACTGTTACCTGCAACAGAAAAAGAAAAAACTCTTAGATATCGCATAAGAAGATCAGTGGTCTGTGGGTTGAAGATGGCGATATCTGGGTCTGCGTGTGTACAGTGCATCCCGGCTGCTTATCTCGCCAGTAAGAGGGAGACTGCAACAATGGAGAGAATCGAAAGATTTATTTTGGCTCAAAATCGGCTGTTTTCTCCATGGCAGGTTTACAGGTCACACAGCACTCTGCACCTCTGGCACTAGCCACAGCAAATAGATTATTTTACCTGCATAAATCAGACTGTATACAGCAGAATACAATGCAGAATTAAGCCACTGCTGTCACTGAAGGGCAACACTAACAAGGAAATATATGTGCTCTTGCACTGTGTCTCCATCTATTATTTATGATTGTGTGTGTGTACTGTTTCAGATGTCAGAGTACACAGATAACGATTAGATGATTATAATTTAGATGATTACTTTTACATAACTCAATAGTACTTCATAATATTCAGCCTTCTCTTGCATGTCCAAAACATTTGTCTTTTGTCAAAGAAATATGTTTTATATCGATGAGTAGCTAACAACAGATGACACTTCAGCAGCTTCTTAAACTGATTCTACATTGTGTTCACCGTTCAGAAAAATATCAGACTTATAGGTTTCCATTCTAGTCAGTGACTAGCATGACTTACATTTATATTTAATTGAACATAACTGAACTGAACTGGGATTTCTACTGATGCAGTGTTTAGTGTGTTGTAATGGTCACCACTTTTCTTTAGGCTGAATTTGAACATATGGGCTCAAGAAAGTTCTGTTTTCTACAAATAGTTTTGCTTAACAATGTGCCTCTTTGTCTCTTGAGACACAAAAGAGCAATCAAAACAAAACACACAACATGTACAGAAAATATAATGCAAAAATGAATCTAAACTACAAAAAACTAGTGTACACTTTACCAGTCAGTGTTGATTTATAATCTCCAAGAAGCCTTTTCTTTACCGTTGCCTCGGGTAGGGCGTATCGTGCAGGTACTGAAACCAGCTGCCTTCCCATCACTAATTGTCTTCAGTATGAGCTTAGAAAAGAACAATTTATCACAAACACTCTGGGCTGCTCATCGCACACACTGCAGCCAGAACACACATAAATAATAAACAACTGCCTTATATGGCAAACAACGGGAAGTTCAAAAAGATAAAAAGAAGAAAACTTTTTGACCAGCTAAGCCAAAGGCTCTGATTCTTTCAAACTACTGATCCCCTTGGGGGGCGCGCAGCAGCGGAACAATATGGGAGGAAGACCAAAAAAAAACGTTGTCCAAAGCTGACTGAGAGCTCACTGCCAGCCAGTCATTACATGTACGCCGACAGAAGAGGGGAGTCCATGAATTATTTGTGCCACCATGCAGCTTCCAACATCATGGGGTGACGCATCACATGCAGAATATATCGCCTTCAGCCTGCTTTGGGCACACAAACGGTGTGTGAAGCTGTCCATCATCCAGAATCTGAAAGGTGGTTGAGGTTATTGATTTTAATAAAAGTAGATTTGATGGGAGTAAAAGAAACCCTCACTGATTTACATTTATAGGCTCACAACCATTTTTGTACCACCTAACAGTTGGTTGTGTGAAGAATCAATAAAAATGGTAATTTCTTTTTGTTATTAAGCAATTTTGAAATCATGATGACTGGACAATAACACAATTCTCATTAATTAATCCCACTGTGCCTCTGGAAATCTTTGTAGACTGTAAAGTGTTTATACCCCATTGCAAATTTCCCCCTGTTTTTAGCATTCAAAGTTATCACATTACCAAACTAATTTTAACGTCACACTAAAGGAATTTAAAAGCAAATCGAATTTAAGACTGGACTTTGACTAGGCCACATTTCTATTTGAATTTTGTTTTGTTTTTTAATTATCCATAGGCGGATCTGCTGATGCGCGAAATTATCCAAGTGAACATGAATTGATTGCTGGACATTCACATCTGAATTTTCTGCTAGAGAGCAGGTGATGTTAGCAAGCCATCCAGTTCTCTAATAACCCTTTTCCACCAACGTGGTTCAGAACCCATTCCAGTTCCTGAATGTACTTTTGAACCGGCGTTGTGAGTTTCCACGGAAAAAAGGAGGTTCCACAGTGTAAACATTGGTTCTGTTCAGGCACCACAGAATCACAGATTTTTTTGTGCAAACTGTCATGTCTTCATCCATGGGCCAGTCAACATCTGGAGAAAAAAGTCAGTCAACTGAACAAAGAAACAAAAAAAAATTGTAGTGGTTTTTGAGGAAACCCAGCAGCTGATTTTTTGGGGGGCTGACTTTAACGTTCGAAAGCAAGAGACATCATCTCCATTATCACCTGGTAAGTCTGTGTCACCCTTCAAAATAATTAAATTCTATGTAATTTTAAGACATCAGTCTTTTTGTCATGAACAATAAGAGTGACCATTGCATTGGCTAAAACATTTTAAAAAGTAACTAGCTCTTTGCCAGCTCTGCCATCTTGCTAATACACTCCCCTACCATGTTGTGCAACTCCCATTGTTAACAATGTATGTTGGTTCGAAACTGGATAAAAATACATTGACTTTTAACAAAACACCAAAGTTTGAAGGGACCCGAACTGAACTAGTTCAAGAACAAGAGTTTTTTTCAGTGGAATAGGTCTCTGAAATCAACAAAGAACCCTCAGGCTACACAACAAGTTTTAAGCATGATACTCTTTTTTTCTGATGTGCAGTCTTAGTTTCATGCCAAATGTAATTGGATGCTGACCTTCCTAAACAGCTCCACTTTTGTTTTATGAAGAATATATTTTTTTGGCAAATTCAATACAAGCTGTTGTGTGCTTCTTCTTCTTCTTCTTCTTTTTGTTGCTTAGCAGTATTCCCACAGTGTCTATTGTCAACCAGACTCTTTCTCATTGGTGAATTATGAACACTGATCTTAACCAAAGCAACTGAGGCCTGCAGGGCATTAGATACACTTTTTAAAGTAATTTTGGTTGGGCTGGTACTCCTGGGATGGCTCACTGCTGCTCCATGTTTTCTTCCTTTGAGGACAAAGGCTCAAACTGTGTGTTTGCTGGACTCCCAGAGCTTAAGAAATGGCTTTGCTGCCCTTTGCAGACTCTAGATGTTTCTGAATTTGTCTCTAATCTGTTCTTGAATTTCTTTAGAGCTGTGTATGGTGTGGTTGTTTTCCAAGGTCTTTTAGTCTACTTCATGTTCGGAAAGTTATTTTTATAAACTTATCTTTGTTCTTGACATATGACTTGAAAGTAGCAAGGGCGAAAAAAAGTTTTCACGGCACTGTAAACAAATGATATATATTTCTACTTCCTGCTGAAAATATAAAAAATAAATTCAATAAACACCCAATTTAATTGTTTCTTTGATAAAAACAGTTGTTTATATTTACTGTGATTTTGGAGTAGATGCACACCACCAATGCAGTCGCTGGGAGTTGGAAAGTGAGTATAGTACTCTGTTTGTGTTTTGGAGAGTTTTGCCTCGGGGTGTTTTAGGCTATCTGTATCAAGAAAATACATAAGTACAGGATCATGACTCTGCTGTCATGCTTCATAAGCCTGATGTGTGGTCTATTTTCCTATCAAACTCCTGAGGGATATTTACAGGTGAGAACCTCATTTTAGGTTGCCTTCAAGCTGTGAATATGTGGCGACTCAACAACTTGGAACAGTATATCTTTATGTTTTCCTTTACTATGCCATTGTTCACTCGATGTTTTTAATGGTCAAACAACGTAGCGTGCCGCTCAACTGTAAATCACGGCTACCATCACTGTGTTATTTTAGTTTTATTTTTTGCAGGTGTCTAGTGTCACAAAGATGTAATCTGATGTTTGCTTTGAGGTTTAATTGATCTTGAGCCAGGCATGCCTCTCATGCTGTGCCTGATGAGTGATTCATGGTACCACGTTTGTTTCACACTGCGTCTGTCTCACCCCATGTAGAGTGAAGGAATTTTGGCATCATGAGGCAGCTGCAGTCTGGTCTGCCTACAGGCTGCAGCAATTTACAGTTCCGGAGAAAAATTTGGCATGAATCTGGTTTTAATGACCAGGTTTTAATACATTTTTTAAAACCATTTTTGTGTTTGTGTTGATGTTTTTTTTTCCTTCATGGTGTTGACTGCAACACACACACACACACACACATACACACACACACAAAAAAACTGTGAATAATTTGAAAACACAAGTACAGTACAGTGTTACCTTTGGTGCAAGAAGGTCATGCATTCAAATCCTGGCATGGGGTCTTTCTGCATGGAGTTTGTGTATGTGTAGGGATTTTTTTTTTCTATTGGAGTTCAGTGAAGGCCAATCGAAAACCTTACAGAGATATTCACTGTTTATTTTTAAAACCAGAGGTTATACATTAGAGGTCATTGTCCGAGCATAATGGGGTGAACAGTTCGATCCAGTGTGTTCCCCTGAGTTAAAGAAAAATTGTTTGGATGTTTAAGAACAACCGTGGAACCATCAGGGCTCAAGTAACACCATTTTTACTGTCCACAGTGAAATGGTTTTTATATCCCCATGGATTGAGATAGCACCAGCCATGAAATAAATCACTGCTCCAAATACAACTTGAAGCTTGATTTCTAGCTACAAAAATGGACAGGTCAAATTTAAGTTATTTGTACCCAGACTAAACGTTCCCAGGTCAAAGACAAAAGATTTGGGTGTATGACCACAACAACAAAAAATGTTTGCAGGAGTTAAGCTGAAGCTTTCAAAGCTAAAAATAATAATAAAAAAAAAAGTTAAAGGGTTTCCAGTTCTGAAGAATTCAAACAAAACAAAACAAAAAAAAAAAATCACCACTCCAAAAACATAGACACGTTTTAAAAAGGTCAAAAATAGAACATGTCCTATTTTTGACCTTATTAAAAACTTTTCTATATTTTTGGAATGATGGTCATTCCTATTTCTTAAAAGCAATGGCTCCACCATGATGTGCGGCTGTTTTGGTCTGTGGGGAACTGGTGCATGGTACAAGATTAGATGGAATCATGTAGAAGGAGGACTACCTCCAAATCCTTCACCTTCATCTCAGACCAACAGAGAAAAGCCTTTGAATGCTTGTTTCAGTTGGGCAAAGATGTGAAACACACATCAGTACTCGTATTAGCTAACATTAAGCTTTTGGAAATTTGTGACCTCAACTTCACTGAAAATTGTAAGCTATGTTCCATATTCCAGAAAACCAATGAATTTAATGAGCTGTACCATTTCCTATAAGAAGAGAGGTCAAATAGTCAGACCAAAATAGCAGAAGCTTGTCGATTGCTACAAAAAGCATGTGTCCATGCAATTTGCTAAGGGAACTTTGACCAAATATTAATGAGGGTGTGTGTATTGACTGCACTGGAGCTTGAATGTATAATTTTAATTCTGTGTGGACAAGAGAACATCTGCCACAAAACCAAACCTGTTCACCCAAATATTGTTTTAAAAATCCCATTACAGTTTACTGTTGTCTAATCCTTCTACTCTACAAAAAGAATGGTTCAAATAAACCATTCAAAATGAACAGAATATTAACGTCTGTATCCAATCTTCTGACCCGAACCGTACCTCAAAAGGGCCAATCTGCGGTGGGAGTTATTGACATGGCTCTGCACAAGACAAACACGCTTTGTTGTATCAACAGGGAGCTGCAGCATAATAAGTTTTAAAAAGCCTGTTATCGATCAAAGCTGAAGGATTACAATGGATTTAAGTTAAGCTTTCATTTCCATAAACGAGACTTGAATACAGTCCCTGTTTGTAATTCTTTGCTTCCTCACATCGTGTTGAAGTGAGATGAGCTTCTGAAGGACATCAGGAGGCAGACGTAGCAGTGCTTTTAGCTCTGCATTAAACATACAGTTGTTGGTGGTGTGTGGTTGTTGCTCAGCTAAAAGGAGAGAGATGTGAGGCATCAGTTCAGGGAAGATTGCCTTGGGAGATTGATTGGAATTTGGTTTCTAATCAGTCTCTCTATCTTTATGTTCAGTGTTACGCTGAAGGCTCAGTACACAACACGTCTGGAGCTGTTTCAGGACTCATCAGCTCGGACGATCATCATGTGTGTCACAGGTCTGTCTGGCAAAAACAGAGGACATAAATTATTCTACTATTGCACTGAAAACATGTTATGAGTCTTCTGTGTGGAGGAAAAATCCTTGAAGTTTTTGAAGTTTGCCTGAAACTGGTGCCTGAACATCAACCCTGCTGCAACAACCAGACATAGTTACAACATTTTTCATCAATAACTGCTGAGCCACTCATAACATCGCAGTTATTTATATCGTAATCTGTCCTGTTGAGTCTGTTATTAGCAAAAACAACAGTTTTCAGTTAATTTGCAGTTTTTTAATAAATCTACTAATTTATCTGATCAATTTAATATTAGCTGTTATATATTTAATGTCGCAATTAAAATAAAAATGTGCATGAGTACAAATCTGAAAGCAGCATTAAAGATCATTTACAAAGATTCAGCGTTCAGTTCCTTTAAGTCACAGACCAACTGGGAATGTGCATGCATGGATAAGCTCATATGCCATCTTTTATATCTTGATGCACAGAAATTGGACTCCTAATAACCACCTCTTTACCATGGCAACAGCTAAGAAGAAGACCAAGAAAAATTTTTTTGCTTGCATAAAAATTAAGGTGCCTTTGACAAAGGAATTTTCCTCGGTCACTGAACAGTCATTCTCCTCACACTCTTCCATTCATTGCAGTTCTTCAGCAGTGCCAGTTTAGCTGCCCATGAAAGCTCTAGGTAAAATGCCATTAGTCTTAACCACAGAAGTGTGACTTATTCTCTAACGCCGACACTTCTGTGGTTTCATTGCCCTTCTAAAAGACAATGATGAGAAACAAAAAAAAAAAGGGTCCCTTAATGTCAATTTAGTTTTGGGGTTTTACTTTTTCTTGCTGCCATTTAAAACAAACATCAGGTTTGTATTCGTATTGTAAAGTGTAATATATGGTTTTGGTGGCATAATTAGAAACTAATCCATAAAAGATAATACATATGAAATACTTGTGTTTTTTCTCAATTAATTTTATGTGATAGGCCAACACAAAGTAGTATTAGTAATAATTGTAAAGTGGAAGGTAAATGACACATCCTCCCTTTAAAAGCTTATACAATTAAAAACAAAATCTTGCACAATTTTATTTATCCCTTTGCTTCCATTTCTTAACTATCCACATTCAGTAAAAATAAAAAAGCCTACATAAAAAGGTAAGGGTTATGAATTTGTCATAATTAGTTTTTCATATTAGAGAATCAGTTTATTACATTTACATTGCAGTCTTTTCCTGTACTGATTTTTCCTTGAAAATTTGAGCAACTGAAATGACCAAAAGTAAAAGTAGCACACATTTTTTTTTTTATTTAAGCTGAATCTGTTCACTTCATTTGAGCTCTTTCTAAGTGATGGCCATCTAGTTTCTGGGAATAATTTTGGGAAGATATCATTCAGCTGCCTCATTTTTAAAGAAGCAACAAGAAGAAAGAATCAAACTGACAGCACAGGACATGAGAATCCTAAAACCTCTGGCTAAGCCTGATGTGGTAATTTATTGTGCTTTACCTGGGTGAAAATTTCCACCTTTATATTCATGGAAACTGGCTGATGAGGGCAATGACTCTTTCTATCCTGTTAGATCTGATTCTCCTGTTAGGTATGATATTTTCCCTTCTATTCATAGCACCCATCTGCCAAGATCTCAGTGTGAAGGCTTCTTTTCTTTAGAGCTGCTCATTGATCATTACCAAGACCTTGTGCCTCCGAAGTTCTGACATTTTTATTTTCTCAGAATTTCTATGGATATGATCCTTATCAACATAATTTTAGCTTGAAAGAATTTTACCCTCAGTAGGTCTGAAGCGTTGCAAAGGTTTTTCTTTTGTATGAAGAAAGCTATGTGTGGCATTCTAGAACATTTAGATTCATAATAATGTTCAACGAATTAGAAAATCGTTGAATAGTTCTTTCACGTATTTATGTATTCAGTTAAATTATTGATTCATTTTACATAAAGTGACATATTTCATGCATTTCTTGAAGTGACTGTGACTTGCTAATGAAAGTTCTGAACTGAGCTAAGAGACTAATTTACAGATTTTAATTTTAAAGGTTTCTCATACATACATTTTGGTGCATTATAAATTCGATCAGTCTTACTTCATAATAAGTCAAAAACAAAGTATTGAGTATGCACTTGAAACTTTGTCAGGGCTTCTTTCGCATAAAGTTCTGCATCAGCGCAGTGTGTCATGGAGGCCATCAGTCGGTGGCAGCTCCACGTGGGTTGAGGTTGAGTACAATGTGAGCAGGTTAAGAAGGTTGGGGGCATGGACACGTTCATGTTGTCATGATCTGGTTAAGCAGACAGCATGGCTCCACAAACCATCTCTAACTGTAGAAAGTTCCCACTACAGCTCTCCACTCAAGACTCTGGGACCGAATTAAAATGTACTTTATTGCTTTACCTCTGAACAAAAGTGCAGTTTTTTTTCCCTCTTAGCCCAGATAAGTCCTGTAAGTTACTTCTGTTGTTGTCTTTGGTTTAGGAGTGGCTTATCATGAGTTACAGTTTCAGGAAAATCTCCCCTAAACTCTTGAACTGTCTTTGCTTCACAATCCCCTCAAGGCTATCCCCATAAACGCCATGTTGACGATAAAACGAACACTTCCAAAATATCGCTCCCTGTAATGAATCTACGTAACGTATGACTCTCATTCACTGAACTGAGAAACCTGAATAAAACAATGACATTCTAATTTATGTAAATGTACCTGTAAACTGCATCCTAATAGCAAAGAAATCCTTCCACGTTCTGAGAGTCTCTGAATAAAAATGACTTCTTCGAAGGTCACCTTCAGTGAGACACTCTGGGTCCGCAGGAATTCACTCACTGGGACAATCTGCTAAACGCCTGCTTTGACATTTCGAAGTGTGACTCTGACAGATTGTCGAGTTAGATTGTCCCTGAACATTTGTGTATCTGAATAAGTGTTGGATAACTGGAAATGACTGTGTCCGTTTAATAAACACCTTTCACATGACTTGGTTTACAAACCTGTCTGTGAATGAGAGGGGAATATGGGATTGTTCAGGTGCTCACTGAGGCACTTTGACACCAGATTCATCCATCAACAAGAGCAATCAAAATTCAAAAACCTTTTATTATCGCATTTATGAGCAGATATGGAAAATGGTTTTCCTTTGCTCATGAATAGGAAATAATCTCTTAAGCAACACACAACTCCTGATACATCAGAATTTACTGTTTACTGATTTTTTTTCCTTCATGCTAGGGAGTTTAAATGAATGAAATCTAAGGGTTGAGAGAGAAGCTTACTAATCTTACTCAATGTTTTAGTGTTTCTTTGAACCCAGCGACCTTACTCAGCAGTTCAGCCTCAGTCTCAGAAAGCTGAGACTGGTCTGCTTGTAGTTACATTGAAAACAAATAAATTTAGGAAAACATTGTTCATCTAAAGATGGCTGAACTAGTCAGTGAACAGATAAGTGAGGGTGAGTGAGAGATCTGTTTACTCTGTTAGGATGCATAGTTTCCTGTTGGTGTTGTTGTGGCCAGGAGTGAGCTCCGATGGAGAATGAAACGTTTCTTAGGTGAGTTTTGCAGTTGTGATCTGAAGCAGGAAGTGGTCAGAAGACCTGAAGTACCCTCAGTGGAGCATAAGTTCCTTAAATGTGTTTAAAGGTGAAACAGGGAAACAAAGGACAAAATATTGTCAAACAAATATAGTATAATAGCATTTTTCTGCAATCTTAGCTGTTTTCACTGAGAATAATTGTGGAGGCGTACTGAAATTTATTCTTTACCTGATTTTGTCAGTGTGAGAAATATCAGTAAGAACACTGTAAATTGTGATTTTTCTTGCTTTAATGAGGAAGTAATTACATTTTTTATTCTCACTTTCTCCAGCTTGTCACAACTGATTTATTTTATTTTTTTCAAATAAGTTGGAAAGATAGAGATAAGTTAAAAATTGGATTTGCAATTGACATTTTTTCAACATCTTTCAATGTGGTTTAGGTCACTCTATTTATAGCTGTAGATAAACTTGTTTCACAGCAAGAGAGCACATGGCGCTCTGCAACCAGTTGCAAAACAGTCAAAGCACACATAGGATAACAGTAATCTAGTTTTAAAAAACATAATTAACTAACATGTAGTAAAAAAAAAAAAAAATCACCCAAAAGTTTAATGAATACGTCAGTAAAATGGAAATGAATACAACAATATTATAAACTACTGGAAAAGCATCAGTTAATCATAGAATTCAAGGCTTTTTGCTGCAGTTTCTTTAACCGAGTTCAAGCACCATCAGCCAAGAACGTTTTTTAGGGACCAGCTATTTATAGTGTCAGTGGCCATATAATTTGTGCCATGAATAAACGGAAGAAAAATAAATAGGGGAGATTACTTTCAAATTTTAAGATGACCTGGTGAAGGATTACTGGCACCATAAAATAATTAGACTTGCTGTCCTGTCCCTGTCTGACAGCCTTAGTTCATCACACTACTAATGACTCTACCACGGAGCTTAAAATGAAACCCGACTCTAGTTGGCACAGGCCATATGTCACACACTTTTTGGATATTCCTCCACCTGATCCAACAAAAACACTGCCAAATAATCAAGAGTTACAAAAATCTGGTTCACACCCACATGCCCAAGTTAAAGCTCTTCAGAACTTCAAAACTCCCAGTTTGATGGACACTCACTTTGGAATCCCAGTATTCATTCCTGTTGGTTTGTGGTCCTACATTTTGGCATAACTCCATTACAGATGGACTTAATAGTCACTGATTACTAACAAATCTGTTCCCTCTTAGGAACTCACCTCCTGGGAGTAATTATATGCAGTTATATGCAGATTTAAACAGCATAAACTGTTTAAATCTCTTTAAAAGTAAGTAATGGTATGTGGTCTACAAAAAATTTGCACAAATGGTCAGTAGTTTATCAAATACAATAAAAATCCAATCTTGAGCTCAGTCACAATTTTCTGAAAACGTTTCATATTTAAAAAGCTACTCGTTAAAGTAAATTGATGAAGAAAAAAACTAATAAAACTCACAATAACCTTATAATCCGAAGTTTTGTGGAGCGTATCATTTTGAGATAATAAGGTTAGATAAATGTCAACACAGCCTGATTTTTTTTTTTTTTTGCACAGCACATCAGGTCATCACCAATATAAATTTGCACATAATCCCAGGCCTGGTGTGGCATTTCTGCATATTTTGTGCTCTGTTCACACTGATAAAATGAGCACAGAAATGATCATACATCCATTTTGCCGCTGTATCGGCGTTGAAACATTAGGTCAAATGTGCCTGTTTTATTAAAAAACCCAAATCCAACCCTGCATATTTATCTTTGAAAAACAGTTCCACTGGCCATTTTGCTCAAATGTGGGGTTGAATTGTATTAAAACCTGAAGAAATACAACCAAATTAAAGTCTAGCCTGGGCAATATTTCCATTGGGTGTTTTAAATGCATATTGAGCAGCATGGTGGTTTTACTCTTTCTCTTAGGCCAGAATGCAAATTTCAAAGGGTCCAGCGTCTTTTTAATTTCTCGCAAAATCTCAGCCCTGACTAGACTCTCCAGACATTTAATTAGAACTTTTGTTAAAGCAACTGGACTCAAATCACTTAAAGTTTTTGGGCATATAGACTTTCAAATGAAAATAATAATTTAACTGTAGAAACTTGGTCAAGTTAAACTGCAGGATTCAGTTCTTTCACAGATATTAAGTAAGCAACCATGATTTTTTTTTTCTTTTTACTATAGACTTTGGTAGAAAATACAAGTAACCAGTTTATTCTATGTCTAGAAGGCGTTCAGTTGTTCATCAGTCTCTTCTGATTTTGAACTGACACATTTCCATATAGCATATGTAACCAATTAGTTCCTCCCTACAGAGAAACAAGGTCACTGTTGTTAACGCAAGCTGGTCAACAACACTCAGTAACTAATCTGGTTATGATGCAATGTTCAGAATATTTTTTTACAGGATTGTTTGCACAAGGTGACAAATCCCATCTGTACTTTTGATTGGCTGCCACGGTTGAGTGCACTGTGCAAGGCAGAGTGGAAGATCAGTTCGTGCTGGGACACAGTTATCCTCCGGGATAAAGACGTTAAGAGAGCTGTAATTAGAAACTCTTGCTGCACAACACACCTTAAAATGTTAAACACTTCTGTGTGAGATGGCCATGATAAATTTGTCCTCTCTTGTCTTCGAACCGTCCAGGCAGTAAATGACACGAGTACACAATCTGTCAGTCCTCGTTTGGGATATTCACCAAAACCGATGGTTGGCAAGAGTGTCAAACCTCCACTTATAAAGTTTCCAGTTTTCCAGTGGGATAGATATCAATATTCATTCAGTGTTTTTCTGTATATTCCTGAGAATTAAGACTTATTTAGAATCAATGCACAATCAGCAATTTAGAGATTATACGAATTAAAACAAGCTACTAATTGACAGAATAAAGAATGATTGTAAATCAGCCAATATTTACTCACTAATGATTATTTAAAAAAATAAAAAAAAGAAAACTAAAGCACAACATGAAATGGCTAACAAAGAAAAGTAGCACTAATTAATGAACAAATTATGACCAGGATGTAAATGTTTAAGCCTAAAATTTATAAAAATGTTTGTCAGAAGCCCCAAGGAATGGGTATTACAACTTTATTCTGATTCTAATCTTTAACACTAAACCAAGAATAGAGGGGAAAAGGTATAAGTCGTATCATGACTTTCTAATCTTTCTGGATCTTGGTATATGGGCATATTTAAACACCTTTTTACTCTTGGCATGGCAGACAGGGAATATTTGGCACAAACAACTTTTTGGAAGAGCCAAAAGGTCAGTGAGGTTGTTGGTTCTGGCACTGGCCCAATTGCTGACTGGTTCCAGTTTTTTGGATCAGATAAAGTTTACCAGTTTTCTCTAACCTGAACACGCAAGCCTCCTTTCTGATTTTAATATTGGGTCTGAGCTGTGAGACCCTCCTGTAGGGCAGAAGTCATTAAAAGGGGCTGATCAACAAATGAGAAATGGATTTGCTCCATCCGTCCATCCAAAAAATGCTGGTATAGCTTTGGCTAGAAATGAGAACTCAATAGAGGCACATACAACCAACTATTGATCCCAAAATTTGCAAGACTGCAAACATTCCCGAACTCAATGCAGCAACCATTCACATAATTGGGTCATTTAAATATCTGCAAAAAAACATCTTAATGTTGTTAACTGAACTGAGAATTTAGTCAAAAAGTTATCAAATCTGGATGTCTATTTAATGCAATTTATTTTTCAATTTGTCACTCAACTCAAGAGTTATAATCAGGGCACATATACGCCATAAGCTTA
>NW_015112994.1:251833-319732 GCF_001443285.1 Poecilia latipinna
CTTAGAAAGTATTTCCAACTAGGTACATGATGCAAAAACCACATGTTTGTACAAAAGCAATGCCTAAAATCTTTTTTGCACACAAATTGTATGTAAACAGGCAGAATTTTGGAAGATGAAATATGAGCCTCAAACACTCTTGACATCATCTGTAAAAAAGTATAACAGTGCTTTTAGTCTCTAAAAGATCTAGCTTCTTTTTCAGAAATGTTCTCTGTTTCTAAATATTTGAAAATGTCCTGATAGAAAATAATTGGGTCATGCATCACCAGCTCTTAAAGTCCACTTAGCTCTTTTGATATAATTATTTTTGCATCCATTATAGACTTACGAGGGCACAACATGAATGCTGCTTTAAATGTTAACTTTTTGTTTTGCTTACAACTCATCTGTTGATGACATCAAATGATATGTCTTACTCACAGTGAGCTGTGTTTAAAATCACAAGAAAATAATAAAAATGGCAGGGTTGGCAAGGTGACTCACACTGTAGACAAACAAAGGAAGATGTCTTGGTTTCAGCACAGAAGGCTAGACACTACACATTTTAAAACAGGGAAGAGGTTTGGCACTGTGATAGGATCAAATATATTTATGGAAAATTTTACAAATCTGATTTGGGAAAATAGATGTTGAAACTTTTTAGTGCAAATTCAAGAACATGCATAATGACAAAACAATAACACTTCAGCAGCCGTTGCTAACATCGACAATCATGGGAGGAGTCAATTTTTGCCTTGAGGTTAAATGCAAAGGTAGACTTAAGATATTCTGGTGATTTTATTTATATCATCAATAGAAAAAAAAAAACAATCCATGTTAACAAAGAGTAAAGAGCATTACAACTCATCTTCAAGATACAAAGATTACATCAATATGGGAAACAACAACTCTGTAAATCACTTTAATCAGAAATAAAACTTTATAATTAAACTCACAACAATACAATATGACAAGTCTCTGGCCACTGCTGCAGATGTGTTTGCTGTGTCATATTTACATAAGTGAGGATGTGGCCAACAGTTTTTTGTTTTTCAATAGAAAGTTTATACCAGAGGAACTAAGTGTGATTTTGTTTATCTTGGTTCATTATTATGCTGGGTGGCATGGACTGGCTAAAAACTGGCCCTTTATATGAATTTTAGCTGCACAGGCCCTGTGCAGTTCCCTGTTTCTATAATATCCACACAAAAAGGTTAATTGAACTGATGAGTCTGAATTTACCCTACGGGTGAGTTTTACATGCTTGTCTCTCTGTCCTGTGTTGTTTATGTTGATAGGGGCCGGGGACCTATCCACAGAAAACGTGATTTCTCATTCATTCTTCATACTGAGAAAAACAGGAACAGGAAATGGACAGATAAGTGGATAATTAGGATTTATTTTTCTGCATGATGAATAATTTTTAATCTTTTTTTTCCCCTGTATGACTTGATAAATGGTTCCGTAATTCTTGCTATTTCATTCTTGTATTTTTCCTGGCACATTTATAAAATCAGGAAGTTAAAACTAAAAAATAAAATTGTATTTATTTATTCCATTTTTAGCCATATTGACACCACATATTGGGTCATATATTCCTGTGATGGGGAAATTAAAATCATGTGCTGAAAGGGCTTTTTTGTGTACCTCTTCCTGAAACAACTATGGGGCCCTGAAGGTGTGTGTGTGCAAACTATCATCCTTCTACAGACAAAATGAATAAATGATCTTCAAGTGTTTTATTTGTTCCCAATAGCCCATTTTTATGCTTTTGTAATACCATCAGAGTAACCTTCTTCATACTCACAACGCAGAGTCACAGGGAAACATAAAACTCTTAAATAAATAATCAGTAAGAGCAGACAAATAACAGAACTGAAAAATTATTATTTCAGTTAAATAGCTTCCTCCTCTTCATTTCTATTAAAGCACTGTCCAGTTTCTGGACAGAAGGAACTGGTTTTCTGTGTATCCAGAGTTTACGGAAGTTTAAAAGGTTAAGGCTGTCCCAAATATCTGTGCTGTCCACTTAAAATATCTGAAAGCACCGAGGGCTGTGTAATAAAGTTTCTCGGTATCTTTTTGAAAACTAAAGGTCACTAATAATAAAATCCCCTCACAGTACATAAACTTCTTACCCAAAAATGTTCTTCACCATGGGCACAGGCAGCACACATTTCTGAAAGCAGTATTTACACAGCCCTCCGTATTCATCGGTTACTCTGGTGAGGATATGAATGCAAAAACCTAAAAGGAATTTACAATTTCATTAAATGACTGTGATCTTACACAATATAATATTCTCCTCTTTGCAAAATCTGTCTTGAGAATCAAGGGTCCTGGGTCCTCTCCTCTGCTCTCTTCTCTTACTCACCCCACAGGGTTTCATAGGCCTGGAGGGCAAAGATGACCATGTTTCTGGTGAACCATATATTTGCTGTTTTGGCCATTTGATTTTGATCATTAGCCTGAAGAAAAATGCAGTCATGACTTGTTTTCACTTTTTAAGTAGAATTTCATTTCATTTCAATTAGTCATTTATAAAAGTTTCTGGGTTTGTTAAAAGAGAAATAAGCACCTAACATTTTAGATGCTTATTTCAGTGCAGTGTTTTTCCTCTCCACTGCCACTAATGTCTGCTCAGCATGAGGGATTGTTGCAAAGTTAACAACACAACATAGGCGATTATGCTGCTGTTGCTATGTGCTCGTCCAGAAGAAGTGAATGCCAAAGGTCAAGGTGTCACTGGAATCTGGTTCCTTAGGTAGAAAACATATTAAAGTAATATAAATAATAATCTGAACTTGAAGCACTATTTGAGAAGTGGGATCAATTGGAATGTATGTGTGACTTTCCAGCATCTATTCTTATGAATTACTAATCTTACCGACATAAGCACATGGTTACAACCAATCAAATAAAAATAGCAGTTAATTGTTGTTATGGACTTGGTGACCTGCCGAAGAGAAATAAGCTTCTATCTCACATCAAGATAATTCCTACAGGGATTGTCAAGCTGGAGAAACTCTATACAATTTTTTTTTTTTTTTGCCTGATTTTATCTCTGATTGCCAGTCGGGAAATGTCTGTCAGTCTGCACTAGCTACTATGAGGTGGGGTGAAAACCGGACTTTGAGGGGGAGCTAAACTGACCTGACCTCTTTTGCAGTCAAACAAACATGTTTGACTTTTCGAGGCAGATCTGGAAGCAGTCAGGTTGTGTGAACTGAACATTGACCCATCTGCTATGTCTGTTTCTGACAGCCAATAAAGAAAAGAGACTGGAACATGACAACAGCTCTGAACTGACTATTTCTTTCTTTGTAACTAAGCAACATTATGTACAGAAAAGCAAAAGAGCATAAAGCATCATACCAGCTCTCACCCAACTAAATACCATAACACAATGTAACATGTTAAACAAATAAAAAACTACAGAGAAATACTTGGACATTCAAGACTAAAACACACTAAATAATTAGATGCCTTACTTCATTATTTGGTTTACTGAAATAAACCAAACTGTTTCCATAATTCAAAGAAAGGCAATGAGACTTAATTTAACGAACTGACATTTCTACAATACAATCATTCCAAAACCCACAGACAAATGCATAGCCTCTTATACATGTTCCAACTACCAACAGGAGTAGAACAAACAATACAGCTGAATTAATCTGAATCATATTCAGCTTCATCTCTGCTTCAATATATGTGGGGGTGTAACAGAAACATAGCTTGTCCAAAGTCTGAGAATTTCTTTTATTACCACCATCGTACTGATATTTTTGTTCCTTTAGACTGTCAACCTTGCAAGAGTTTCCATGAAGCCTTGATGTGCTCAGTTGGCTTTAGTTTGTCTGTAATATCCTGTGATCTGTGATCCAGCATCAGACACAGTCACACAGTTAAGTGTCTGGACCTCGGTCTTTCCCAGTCTTTTCAAAATCTGACCGTGAAAGTCATCTGGTGTGTTCCTGACCAATAAGCCGTCTGACATCTTATGCAGTGTATATAAATATCTGGTTTCAATTGTACTTGAACGAATTACAACCGAATTCATCTATTAGCATCCCTGCCAATACTACTGTAACCTACCCTATTTGAATATACTAAGATGATGCAGAAACAAAAAAATAATTAATCTATTAGGCATGTCAGTGCTTGTTCAGCTTGAAATCTATTCTTGTATTAAACTGGCAGAAACATAAAAGGTAATACAGCTCCAGTTGTCTTGGTTGTATTCCCTGTAACTAATTTCATAAGACATGGCCAATCAGACATGCTAATTGTAAGCACAAGGCTGCCGTAATTGGAACAGTTTTGACCTGTTAGCCCAGTTGAGTGCAGTGGTGCATGAATAAGCAGCACCTCATATATTTCATGTGTGCTGCAGGAAACAATCTCTAAAAGTCTTTTTTTTTTTTTTTGATTTTCTGATAGCACAAAGGTCCTGAAAGTGACAGTGGAGCAGCACATTCAGTCTGTGGTGAAATCAAAGTACACTGAATGTTATGGATTGCTCACAGCCTGGCTTGTCTCATATGCATCTTTCTTTGCTTGTTTTTATTCCTCTTCATCTGCTTTTGAAAAGAGGGAACAACAAATATGGAAGCTATCACCTCTCATCAGTGACAAAGACAAAATGCCCTTATTGTGGAGTTTTTGTGCAATAGCTCGCAATAACAAACCTGGAGCATTACACGAAAGGAAGTGATAATGTCTGTATTTTTCTAGACAAATGAAGCAAGACATCTCTAGACAATATAGTAGGGAGCTGTTTTATCAATCAATTTCAAAACATACTCCATCTTTTTGTAAGACTTAGTCATTTTTCACCAATCACCTCATTTATTCGAGGCAGGGTTGTTAGATTCAGATTGACTGCATTGTAAAAAAAAAAAAAAAGAAAATCTATTCAGGTTTTACGTGTTTGCATTCTGATATTTTCACAGGAACAAGTGGTACTACCACAAAACTTTTGAAAACTATCATTGTAAGTTTCCTCAGAATAGATTTGAAATCTTAGCAATAACATAGCCCTGTTTTTTTTGTTTTTTTTTTGGTATAGGAGTAAGATGCATGTTCTATTTGGGTATAATCATCTATGTTTCTTACAATATTTTCCGAGCTTCCTGTTGTTCTGATTGTCAGTAGTAGAAGACAGCAATTTTGAGTTGCCCTATTTTGGAAGGAAAAAAAAATCGTCTCACCAATTTGTTTGAAAACATCAACAAATTGCAACACCATAAACTATCATTATATTTGTTATGGGGAATACGACTGCTGTCTGAACTCAAAGAAAGCTCTACATGTTTCACTGCAGCTGGCAACCAGTCAAAGATTACTAGATATTATAACAAATTAAAATAGAGAAAATGGCACAAAAAAGGTTGGTTGCCAATTAATGTTACTAGTTCAAAAAAGTAATTTTCTATTATACAATTTAATGGACAGAATAATATCCAAGTTTAAATTAGTTTATATAAGCCATCTGCACTTGCAGGTCAAAAAATCCCTCAGGAAAATAAAAGCTCACAGCATTGTTAAAAAAAAGGAAAGAAGAATTACAGATTGACACTGAAAGAGTTTGTGTTGTCTCGGTAGATGCTCAATTTGCTGTGCTGCCAAGTTTGTATATTGCAAGTTGAAAATAGTCAATTAGCTGAAGATGAAATCAAAAGACAAACTCAGTTTAATACTAATTGCTTTAGCTCATAGACATTTCAGTCTTCAGTCATATATTGTACTGTACAATAACCATGTTATTTTAATGTCTGAAACTGTAAGACAAACAGAAAATGTTTTTATTTCAAGTATTTTAACTGGTTGACCAAGTCTTTTAAATAAAAGTATAGTCATGAGAAAAAAAAAGAAGACCCTATTAAACATACAGCTCTTTCAAATTAAATGTATGCATAATAATGTCTAATAATTTTTATTTTTATCTCGTATAAAGTGATTTTGGATAACAAGAGTGAATCTTGTTTAACTTGTTGAGGAAAGTACATTTAAAAAATGCATTTTAGCTGAGAAAAAAGTTTGGTCAACATCAAACGTTAACCTCTTTCGTTAAATGAGACTCTTGTTGTAGTGATCCATCAGGTCCTTACATATGTCTGAAAACGTCTGCCCCAGACTTCACTTTCAACTTTGAAGAGTTTATTGTATGCAAAAGTGTTTTTCAGTCACATCAGAGCATCTCCACTGAGGAAAAGATTTGTACTTTCTACAAATTCATAAGTTGATTATGAAGACATGCGCTTTCATATCAACCAAAGCAAAAGGCTAAGTCTTGTGATGACATTAGCATTTTGCTGCCTGTTTTCAAGGTGAACATTGCTCAACAGTGAGACTGGCTGACTGTTTTGACTGTCCTCAAAATATAAACTTTCTACACAGTTGAATGGTGGATTTCAAATTTTTGAGACCTTATTAAATCTTTTACCAAACTCACAATGTTCTTTCTGAAGGCTCGTTCAATCTTACCCTGGTGTTCACGGCACGCTCACTTTAACAGACAGGAGCACACAAAACTAAACGTCTGAGGTTTAAACAGGGGAAAAGACCTTCAAAATGAAAAGGGACAATGTAATAAAGTAACAATATTTTAATCAGGTGCACCTATGCCTATGTTCATTTTAACCAGTTTTAGTTGGAATAAATTTAGGAGTGTTATTTTTATTTATTTATTTTTTCAATGACTTTATAGCTGTTTTCCAGGCTTGTTCTTTGAAATTGTTTATTTTTTCACTATATCAAAATCAAATAGCCACGTGTCCAAAAATACTTATTTCACAGGATGTCCTAATTTTTCACATATACCTGTAAACAATTTCAAAGTGACAGCCATTAGAATTGACCATGAAGTTAAAGCTTTGTGATTCTTTGAACAAGTTTGCATTGGAAATACATGCAAAGGAAGAAGTTGGTATGTTCACAATTAAATTCATCACCTTCATTTTCATGCATTTATTAATTCTTGCACAAAGACATAAAATAAGCTTTGACATTTTCATCCCCCTTGGAACAAGACGAAGATTAGTAGGTTTTGCTGTCATCCACCTTTGAAAAGTGTGAGAAATCTTGAGAAGCAGCAACCAGGTTTTAATAAGTACGGAGAAAAGAGAGCACATTACACCTGTCCTTAAATCACTGCTCCTGCCTGGCTTGCAGCAAGCACCAGAATTAGCACTCTAGTTCTCACTTAGCAAGAGGAAGCCATAAAAATATATCACAGTGCTTTCAGCTTGTAATTTCTGCTGTCCAAATGACAGCGAAAGGAAGCTGTAAAAGTAATGCTAAGATTGGAAAAACTAGAATTTTAAGATAAAACTGCTTCTCTGTACAAGAATGAAAAAAAAAACAACATATTTAACAAAGTAATGCATAAGCTGCAACATTCTGCTAGCTGATGCTTAAAAAAAATATGCAAATTACCACATTTATTCTCATTCAGTGTAAAATAAATAATTTTCTTATTAGAGTAGCACAGCATATTTTTTGTACCTAAATATCAAACCTTTAATTTAAAAAGCTTTTGGAAAAGGTACAGTGGATTTATCCATAACCTTTGGGTCATTATTCTGAAAAAAACAAAAAAAAACCCAACAACTTTGTTTATTTTCCATCAGAAGCCATCAGACATTTGATTAAAAATATTCAGGTACTTAATTGAAAATGTAATCTGTATTTTTGTGGTTTGACTGAAAAGCCCAATTCCAAGAATGCCTCCCAAACAACTAGTTGGCATTTTCAATAGCTAATGTCTAATGGTTGCTATTGAGACTTACCTCATTATCTTGCTAATTGTGCATTAAGAAATGTATACGTTAGCACTTGTGTTATAGCTTAATGTGCATTCTATATTATAGCACATTTTTCTAGTAACACAAACCTCTGGCTTTAAAGCAAACGGTGGCAAAACAGCACTAAAATTTGCTTTCCAAATAGGTTATTACTTAAGTTGTATTTAGAGAACCTTTTATGATATATGCATATAAATATGTTTATACACACACACACCCACACATATATACCCACTTTAATTATTAAGTAGATCCCTCTTGCAAATTCTGCCATTCCATTTAAAACAAACTGTTTTGTCAAGGACTTTTCATGTCTTCACACAGTCTGCCTCGCTCCCCAGAGCCACAGCTGCGTTCCTGCAACGTTCAAAAGGAAACCTGAGGGTCTACATGCAGACCCAACACTTGCATGCTGCCTCTGCATTCCAGAGGCACAGTCATTACGGTGCACTCCGGGGGAGACTCGTTAAAACCATTCTGGAAATGCTAACTTTCATTCCATTTGCAACTTATCAGTGTGGTTTGTCACAGCCAAACTGTTGTGATGGAGCTTTGGTGTTCCCAGGAGGACTCATGTCAAAATACTCAAACTGTATTTTTGGCTCTGCTTCAAATAAATCTGCCTCCTGTACCCCCTGTAGTGGCCTGATAGACCCAGATGACAATCACTGCGCGTTTGAATAATCAGCGGAAACTCTTGAATAAGCAGTGTGAACCCAAATGCCTGGGATGTTAATAAACTCTGCTCTTTGAAATGCCTTAAAAAGCTTTATCCTCTGGATATAGAGCAGCAGACAAGCTCTTACCCAGTAAATAGCAACCCTTGAGTCGATTACTCTTTATCAAACTAGGCCATCTGTCTCCTTGCGCCCAGTCTTTTGTACACAGCTATCAGACCTGGGCCACTGAAGAGGGAAAAGGACAGGCCAGGAGAAAGTAATGATGTTTGTGATGAGACTCAGTGTTGACTTAAGTCTAGCTGCAAGATCCCTGGACTCTCACAGTCAGACCATTACACACTCCATGCGTTTTCACATAGGAAGTCAGAGGGGCTTGTAGGGGATGAAGACGCTCTTATTTTAGACCGGGGTGACGAACAGATCACTCAGAGATATGTGTTCAACTTTGAGAATCAATAAATCCTTCCCCACAAGAACTCCAATGCTCCCCACTAAGGTTGTAATATTTGATTCATGATTTTTTTTTCTCCTAGTATCTATATTTTACCAATAAGAGCAACATTTCTGTAAGCTATAAAAATGAAAAGTAGCCATAATATCACCAATAACCTGGCAAAGTCATTTTTGTAACACTGTGATGTTTTTTCAAATAACTTAACATATTTAACTTGTCGAGCCTCCTGAGGGGTGAAGGTTCACAAAAAAACTTGAGGAAGGTGGAAAGATTTTGAGAAATTAATAAATGTGTCAGGAGCAGGGATAGCCAATTTAATATTAGCAGGGCGTCATATTGTTTTGGCTGTTAATGAGAGGATCTAAACCCGCATTATGAGGATGTCTGAACAAACTACATGTTGGTCTGATTTCAAGTCATACAATAAGAAAAATCAAGTCAGGTATTTTTTGTGCAGGTCAGTATCTGATTTTAATTGTATATCATTCTGGGCATGACTGCAAACGTGTAGCATGTTAATAAAATTACATAAAAAGTGAGAAAAAAATCAGCTCAGTTGTCAAAACTCTTAAATTTTCTTACTTTTTTTTCTCAGGCTTTTGTAAGAGACTCTAAATGGTTGTGTGGTAGCTGCAAGGCTTTCTGAGGTTTTGTTTTGCACAGAAATGCTCACTCTCAGAGAGAATGATTGAAAACTGAAAAGAACTCAGAATTGTTTTTCAGGTTAAGGGAAAGAGGGCCTGAAGTGGAAGGGGGCAGATATCTTTACCTGTGAACTAAAAGTTGACCAGGCTAGTGAAGAGCACAACAGGTCTGAAGCAAAAATATCAAACATTTATAAGAGACATTCTTCAAGTTTAAGCTTGTAAGACTCACCAGCTGCACTCTAGAAATGGTGGTTCATAACAAAAATGCTTACAGGGACACTTTTCCTTGTATAAAGTCACAGTTTATCACTCGACAGCATTCGTTTTGAAGTTTTGAGATTAACTGGCAACCGAGTCGTTACATAAATTAAGTGGCACCCCTCACACAGTGTGCAACTCCAGGCATGTTATTCAGTAAAACCCTGCAAATATTAGGAGCCAGCCATTTAGTAGCAAGTTGCTTTCTCAGCTAGATTCTCAAGAGTGATATTAAAAATGAAAAGAGAAGTTGCTGTATGCTCTTTTGAAGGCGCTCATGACCTTTTTTCATGGCATGTTTGACTTTGATTCAACTGATAATGATTCAAATTCAGTACCCTAGTTCCCATGTCTTGAACATATTTAACGCCAGGCAATCTGCTCCAAACCAGCCAAGACACTGCTGTACATCTAAATTAAAATGGCAAGGAGAGCATAAATCAGAGAAGCTACCAAGAGGGCAATGATAACTGTGGAGGAGCTTCAGAGATTCCCAGCTCATGTGGAGCATTCTGTTGAAAGGACATCTATTACTCATGCATTCCACAAATATCTTATGGGTCAGTGGAGAGTAACTGTTACAAGAAAATACAATGTAAAGTTTCAGTTTGCTTCAAAACATGTAGGGCACAAACATGGAAGAAGGTGCTGTGTGAGGGGATTTCTCAGCAGCAGCAAAGGAAGCTGGTCAGAGTAGATGGGCAACTACTGGGCAATCCTGAAAGAAAACACTTTAGATACTGCAAAAGACTGAGGTATCAACCCAGAGCTCCAGTGTACAGGAGCATAAATTATTTTACAAAGAACAAATAAACAAGATGTCTTGTCTCTGGTTGTGCAAAGGTTGTAAAGCCCTAAAAGATGTACAGCCGTAACTTAAATGGGAGAAAACTAAACAAAACTTTAAATTTTATACTTATGGTCACAATTGGTTGGTTGATCATATCAAATTCCAATAAAAACACATTGGTTTGTGGTTGTGCAAAGTTTAAGTTATATGAATACTGTTGCAAGGTGATGTAACAAATTTGATCTCAAAATACTTTCACAAGACAAGCAGGTCAAATTCTTACAAAACTATATAAAATTATAATACAGTAACTTAAATTTCAGGTCAACAACCTAGGAAATGAATAAATGTCAATTATATGCATATAATATTAAATGGACATGGCTTGGAACATTTTACCTCATATGTTGAAACATTTTTTGAAATCCATCAAGTCTTTGTTACTCTTCCTTAATATTTACAGCGACCTTGTGTCATGGAAATATTTATTTATTTATTTTTTTTTTAAAGACAAAATATCTGCCTGAGCAGAGATGTTTACTTGAACTGAAAGATGACCTCACTTTAAAACAGCTCATAAAACATTTTTGCCTTTGGAGAAGAGTTTATATTGCAGTTATAAAAACACTTTAACTGAGCCAACAAACAGGATAATGCAGCCATTTTTACAATTCTGTAAGACAAAACTTGCCTTGATTAATTGCTGGCAACACTCAACAAGACTATGAATTATTGATGGGAATTACCAGGCTATTGCTTTTAAAAAAGCTTTTGACATCAGCCATATTAGATGTGTTGAATAACCTAAAATAAATAACTCTACTAAGAAATCATAGTATTCTACTGAAAATATTTTTGAATAATCCATGATATTTCAAAGTTATTGGTACCTCTGCTCTCAATGCACTTCCAAGAAACAGAGGACTCTTTTACCCAGAATTCTCTGTTACACTCTTCTCTTCAGCTTACCGCTCGGGTTTTCTCAAGGATTTTAGCTTAGAGACTCAGAGCACCAGAATGTGTTTGGATGAGAAAAATCCTGCAAAAATCCCTTTTCATTTTTGTTCCTGAAAGCAAAGACCTCCACAATTTTACTGGAAATGTCCTGGTACATCAAAGTTCATAATACCCCAAGTTCAAACTAGGAACTCTGGAGGGGAATAGACATCACAGCATCACAGATTCTTCCTTGCACTTAACAGGCATGAGTTGCTTTTACAAAATAATTCTTTGCTTCACGCCACAAATATCTTTGAATGTTTGTCAATATCATTTGACCAAATCACACAGGTTCAACAAAAGCCATAGCAGTATTAGCAAACTACCCACATTTCCGGTTCTAATGAAAGGACTTGGAGCATGTTTTCTTGGAATGTCTCTTTGACAATTAGTAGGCAGGGAGGTACTGTCGTTAACTTAACATGAGGACCACAAAATGCCTCTCCTTGCTACGGCTGTCTAAAGGCATCTTTGGTAGTTTTTATGGATTCTCGTTTAACCTAGCGACCAGCTGGCTTAAAGAAATTGTCCACTGTCTTATAGCATATTTACACCCAAAGAACCAAATTACCATGAAATACCAAGCTCTAATCAATTTGAAAAAAAGTACGGCATTTTCTCAATCAGCATACTCATACAATTTGGCTTTTTCTAAATGCTTTTGTTTCATATTGTATTACTGCAACAAACAAAACATTTACAATGTTTTACCAGAGGTCCAATTATTGTGACCATCACTTTCTGCCTCTAGAAGACCAAATGAGTATAACTGTTAGAAATCACCCCACAGCATCAATAACAGCAACTTTTTTTATTCCCGTTGGGATTTTATGCGGTTAACAGCTGTTTGCTGTCACAGAGGTGCTCAGCTGTCCGTGACTGGAGCAGGGCAGGAAAGCTGCTCTGCTGTAGGATGTTCTGCAACGACTGATGTGGAGGACAAACCGGTGGTATTTAGCAAGCAAACATGTTGAGGCTCATTTCCATATTTCACCTGCCTGATAAACCCGGTGTTTGCCTGATTCGTCTGTAAAAACAAAAACAGCAGAACAGGAAAAACCATTGTGCCCGGCGTGCGACGCTGCTTAAAATGCAAAGCAAACTGCTCTCACTTGAAACTTGCCCGTAACAAAAACAGAGCTCCTTTTGTGCTTGGCACATCACCGCACGATTGGGTGGGAGTGAGGTAGGGCAGCTATTTTTTTTTTCTTTTTCTAAATTATTTATTTGTTCAAAACTGAGTAATTATCTCAAGTCTCTCTTTTCACATTCAAACAAACCGTTGGCCTCTCTCTCTCTCTCCGTTTTCTGACAGCATTATTCAGATGAGGTCTGCATTGCAGTCAGAGTCATGTTTACTGACCAAAGCCGCAGTGTGAAATTCAGAATAATTGCTCTCCACAACTCCCCTGGCATTCCCTGGCACATTTTGCCGCTCTGCTCACTTCAAGCAGAAAGTCCAACTGACAGAAACACGCCCGTCTCTGTTCGTCTATTAATCGACCAGTTGTCGTTAAAATGAAAAAAAAAAAAAAAAAGAAGCAAATATGCATTCATAAGCTCTAAAATATTTTGCATTAGCATGTTAATGCAATAAATGAACATGAGAGCAATGTCAGGGTATTGAGAAAAGGTCATGTTCATGTCATCCACACCAATTTTGGCACTTCAATATGAAGGTGGGTCTACTGATGGTTACAGTCTGGAATATCTGCTGTATATCTAGCAGATGTAATTGCTAAAAATGGCAAATAAGCAGAACAAGCAGATATGTCAGGACACTGCTTGGACACCTCATTATAGCACCACAGCATTCCTCATTGTGCAGGGAGGAGTCCTTGGCGTGCGGCTGAGCAGGAAGGCAGCACACAGAGAATAGTCCCATTAAGATGTTAAGAACCGTAGTAGTGTACGGTTCTGTGCGTTTCATGTTGTTGGTAGTGATGGCAGTGGGGAGGAGGCAATCATTGCTGGATGCACTTAAATATGCTCGCACAGAAATCTCAAAAGCAGTCATGTTTCCCCCAGCCGGCATGTCACTCTCCCAAATTGTTTCATGTTCTGCTGCACGACTAAATAAAACCAAAAGGAAAACAAATTCTCCTGAGACAGAGAGGAAGAGAAAATACTCATGTTGCATACTTTGTAGCTCTGTCTAATATTTTAGTCGGGTTTCTTCAAAATGGCATTTTCTGGTTGAGTTTGATTCTAAAACTCTGGCATCCCTTAATAGGGGGAGGGAAAATCTCTTAAGGGTTTACTGCCATCTGTTGGTGCCGAGCAAAACTGATTATCGTCTGATAATGCTTGGCTGGGTAGTGTAATCCTTTTATTATGCATTTACATGTGCATATACACCAAACTGGACAGCTGAATATACTTTCAGACATTCTGGGTGTTTCTTTATTGGCCTGTCGATACCATTTCAAATAATTTCGCTCTCATTTCTGCACCCTTGACTGCGTCATAATTATGATTTAAAGTGGTGTAACAGTGAAGAAACTGAGATTGCTGTTTGCACTTAAGGTTATGAATGTCAAGCTGCTTCTCCTGATTGGATGATTATGATATTCAAGAAGAAATCCACTAGTAGAAACAGTTTTAGGGAAACATTCAGTAACCCGGGCAGTAAGGAAGTATTATTTGTCTTTCTGCACATGCAGCTCTCTCAAACGAGTGTCTGCTTATGATCGTTTCCATGAGTTGGGCTGCATTGTAAACTGCCCTGAAAACGTGTTCATACCACAGGAGCTTTTTCACACGCTGCCAAGTTACAACCAAAATTGTAATGTACAGTAGTAATATTAAACTATGTGATAAACCTATACTAAAAAGAAATTTAGTTTTCCCCAAAATGCTTTGTGGCTGAAATTTAACACCATCCCCTTTGTAAATTGTGGTGGCAGTATGATGCTGTGGGGATGCTTTTCTTCAGCATGAACAGGGAAGCCATGTCAGAGGTAATTGGAAAAAAATTGAATTCAATGAAAGAAACCATTTTCGAGGCTGCAAAAATCTTAAAAGGTAAATTATTTTCCCCCAAACCGGCATGAAGACTTTGAGATATTATTATTGTGGATTTTAAGGTAAATACATTGAAAATGTGGTTGTATGTATCTTAATAAAATTTCAACAGTTTAAGGTGTCTGCTTTTGCCTTTTAACATGCAGAAACAAACGCTACATTCAGGACGATAGCTTCTTTCTCTTTATTTTAAAATTTGTTTTATAAGAGTAAGACCCTACAAAAATGACATAAGATTTTCTGGAAAAACAAAAATAACTTTGAGGGGCAACATTTACCACCATTAACATGATTGTGTAAAATGGCATAGCTCCATTACCAATAATGAAGGCTGAATCTAAAAACCGGCAGTAAATTCAATGCCGTCACATCATCAGCAGAGATCTAAAATGAGGTCAGAAAACAGTTTGTCTTTTGCCCGACCAGAATATAACGGCTACACATAAGGACCTCTGGCAAACTGACTAAAGACAGAAACATTGAAATCTCTTAAACCGGATAATTTAGAAGGAAACTGCCTTTCTCAAAAAGAAAAAGAAAAAAAAAAAGAAAAACTTTTTTGAAAAGAATAGTTTATACCCATTCAGCTCCATCTGGCACTGAGACTGTGTCCTTAAGAAGTATAAAGAGAAGTACAAGTATTGATTTATAGAGGAAGCAAGTCCAAAGAATATTAAAGCCCTTCTATGACAGTTGATATGCAGAGGTAGAGAATTAAAAGAATGTAGAGGGACTTCTGTTTAAAAAAAAAAAAAAAAAAAAAAAATCCTTTGACAGGATCTCATGTATAGTTAAATTGAAATAATGCATTGAATTTGTCGTTTGGAATCCTCAGTCTGTTTCTTCTTCCTCTGATTCGGACTCTGGAAGGATTAAAATAAAGGTTAGTTTACAGAATAATCTAAATAACACTTCAGCAGCTTAGCTAGAGAGTGAATGAGTGAGTGGCCTACCTTCCTCTGCGTTTTTAAGCCATTCGACAAAAGTTTTCATCTGATCCAGAAAAACACTTTTTCCTTTGGGCAAATGGGCGTCGTTGTACCACTTCAGAATTGCTTCCTCACTTAAGACGTCCGCTTGAAACATAAATTAAAAAAAGAAACATCTTTTTAACCTGATGCCAGGAGCACAGATGTGCCCCCAGGTGCTTGTGGGAGAGGAAAAGAAAAATTCACCAGGGCTGGTTGATGACATCAATCAAGACAAACTTTCTGGCTATAATCTCTGGCCATCTGGCAGCATTCGTAGCTTTCCAACACAAAGCAAACTGTTTTCCGCACAAAAAAAAGGCAAACACAGGCCCAGGAGCCGTATGGGCGTAATTAACTCACCTTTGTAGAGCAGAACAACAATTTTCTGGAAGGCCTTCATAAAGTGGATGTTGTCATAGCAGTATTCCTGGATCTTTAGCAGAAGTGTGAGTTCAGAATATCCCTGGGAGGTAAAAGCCTTCAACAGTGGGCTGTATTGCTGAGAAAGGGAGACATTTATGGATTTACAAGAGACTTTTCACTTTTGAAATCTGATGGCTTTAAAAAGTGTGAATTTTCTCTAACATCTAAAACTTTTTCAAATTTGTTGGTGAAAATTATTGATTAAATACAGTACGCGAGAAAAGTATTCATACACAAAGGTTTTCCAAATTTGTTCTATTAAAGAACACAATAACAGTGTACAATAAGGCACAGTTTGTAACATTTTTAACACATAAATAAAAACCTGAAAAGAGAAACTTCTGCTTCGATCTGAACCATTCTAACAGATTAATATGCTTTGATCTAAATCCTTTCATTAGAGCTCTGGCTGTTTCTAGGCTTGTTCTGCTGGATGTTAACTCAAGTCAGTAACGGCCTCTAACACATTTTCTCTCAGAACTGCATTCTATTTAGCTTCCTGTCCACCTCAGTAAAAGAAAAACAACCTTACAGGATAGATTTTTTTAATCAAACTCTGCTCTTAACTTCTCCACCACTTTATTCCTGACCTGTCTGGTGTTCCTTGGTCTTTATTATGCTGTTTGTTCATTAATTTTCTTTAAATATCTTCACAGAACACCTGGATTTACCCTGAAAATACCTTCCAAAAGTGTTAATTTGATAATTAGGAGACTTCTGGGTGTGTTGTATTGTGTAGGGGTATTAGTAACCAGGGTACTGGACATCCATTACATAAAACTTCAATAAAGTAAACTACATTAAAATGCAAACAATTTCAAAGGAGTATGCATACTTTTCCAAGGCCCTGTAAATGCTCTCTTCTAAGTAATAAACCTACAATTGCATTAATTTAACAGTATCTTTCATTTTAAAGACCCAGCCAAGTTTATTTACATTTCTGCTTCCCTATACTCTCACAAGCTAAATAGAGAATGCAGACCGTTACAAAACCTAACTAAGGTGTCACCTTTAAGTGTTTAATGGCTTGTTCTGCGACCAGCTCCTCCTTCTTGTTCCACTCCACGGAGCTCATCACGCTGGACCAAATCAGTCCAACCATTGTCTGCTCTGAGATGTTGCTCTTCTTCATTTCCTCTCGGGTGTATGCGATAATCTGTCGAACACATTAACGGCAATGCAGACAAACCAAAGCCAGCATGTGCATTATCGCGCCTCTAATCAAACCCTCCAGATGTGTTAGGCATTGGAATCCTCAGAGAAGCATGCGGGAGGTGAGACTATTGTCGAGGCTGAGTGGATTGCAGAAACTTTTCATTGATTCACTGCACCCATTTTGCAGCCACTCCTCAAGACAAAGGCAGACAAAGGTCAAGAAGAAAGCGATTCTCAGAGCTAGTCTTCGCAGTGTGCTACATAAAAAGAACCGAGTGTCAGAGAAAGCAGGAAAACTAAGTGGACTTACGTCTTTGTGGGGGTCTCCTCGTGACATCTGATCTTCAATTTCTTTCTGTAGCTCCTTGCGTGCACCTATAGACTGCTGGTTTTTGGCAAAGTCTGAAAGCTCCTTTAGCCCTGCATCGTCAAAGTACTTGGTGAAGTGCTCACTACTGCGTTTGTTTGCAGGAAACAGTTCCTGAAAGGAGTGAAATGTTTAGTGAGGACTTTTTCAGCCAGAAACAGACTGTAATCATTAACTAAAACTTGAACTGCTGAATGTCAGAATGGCGTCTCAACTAATCTCATTTTATTTAACAAGTCATAATCCAAGCGCACAGACTTTTAAGACTTAATTCTGCTGTAATAATGTTGTATTAAATGTGTCATTCTCACCAGAAGTCTGTTGTCCATGCCAACTTTCCGAAGACTGCCAGCAACTGAGTTTATGTCCTTCTCGGAAAGCCAGGATTTAAAGAGTTTCACGGCAAAGCAGGCTGAAACACCTGAACAAATGAATGGTAATGTGAGTCAGCTGCTGCACACTGATCTACCAGGATTAAGTTAGGCCTCCTTAATACATCGGTAAACGTAAATCTGCGGCTTTTAATTGCCATAAGACCATCAAGCAGATGGAGATGGATATGGCAGGGTAACATCTATATAACGACTTCAACAAATAGCATTTCAATAACTTTGTATTTATGAACATATGAAGTAGGCCACCATTCAGTCCATCTATTTGAAGATTCAAGTTTCAAGGGTAAAGTGACTGATAATGGGTGGTGCTCAATTAACCGAGGCTATTCATCAGCTGCCGTCTGTGTGTGGCCACCTCTTACTTCTGCAGCCAGCAAAAGACAAACAACCAAGTCAAAGCCAGGCAAACCTCACAACACCATCTGCATTGCTTTATCAACAGTTACTAGCATAAGCATGTAATAGCTGTCAATATTCATACAAAGAACAAGATTTTGTTTGATACATTATTGTTATTTCTAAGAGAGCAGAAAACAGAAATTAGAACAAATACCAACATTATTTGTTGCTCCAACTATGTTGCTTTCTTTGATTCTTTGTGACAGTCATTGAACAGCCTGGATTTGGACATTTCTGAATCTATTTGTACATTCCACACTTAAGGTACAACTACCCTAATTCTACAAAGAATACATACAGCAAGCACAGCTAAAAATGCTAATGTCACTAAACACGTAAATTACTACTGAAAGGTGCAAAAGACATCTTTAGGTGTTCACTGTAATCATTCTGAAATTTAGAAAAACTAAAGAAATCCTGTTTAGCCGCAGAGCTGCGTAACACTGACAGCCTCCTATGCTAATATTAATAAATAATGATGGATTACAGCAGGGGGGCTTCTTAGGACTCCCATTTCGTTTAAAATAAATGGATGAATGATTTAACAAGACTGGTTCTTTGAATGAATGTTACAGAATTTCTTTTTTTAATATCCATCTTGAAAAGGGAGATATTCTGTCATTCATTATAGTTCTCTCTTTTTAGTTTTTAAACATTTCACTGTCCCATAACTTGCAGAATTTAGTCATATTTGACATTTGCATTGATTAAGAGACTGCTCTGTGACTTTAAGCAGCTTACAAATTGTAAAGTTTTTATCAAGTATTTTTTTATTTGATCAAGTAGTAATAAAATAGTAATTTGCTATTATTTATAGTTCTTAAAGAGATTTTTAAAATGCGAAGAAATCCAAGCAGATAGCTTGATTAATCTCTTGCATCAATACATCTTCAATTAAACAGTTTCATCAGATGCCATTCCATTTGTTCAGTTCCTTGAGGATAGTCTCATGTTTCCCAGCCACATGCTTATCTGCATATTTGGTACCAGCTTTTCTGACTGCCAGAAGCAAGAGCAATTTATGATGGCCACAAAATGTTTGATCAAATGACTTAAGAAATGCAAAACAAATACAGCAATGAAGATTCACAGATTACTTATTTCAGGAAAATAATCAGAGCTAAACAAACTGCCATCACATGACAGTAAAAGAAAACATTTACTTTAAAAAAAGAGAAAAAATATCCATCTAAATTATTGTTTGCTTGATAAGACTAAAACCACCTTTGCTGTTGGTCTTTTTGTCAATATCATAAAATGATTTTATTAAATGCACCAAACAAGCTTTTCCTTTTCGATACAGATTTCCACCCCATCTCAACGGATATATTTTTCTAAGGTCAACGTTCATACAGCAGGTGCTCAATTCTGATTTTTGTGCAGTCCACAAAACCAATCAGAAAGTTTGCTAAGCAAGTATCAACACATGATTAGAACACTTTAAACTTGTAAGTCCAGTTATTCACACGGTGAAATAAATCTGGACGAGAAATTCAAGCCTGAGCCTGTGTGGAAAGGAAACTACACAAGGATGAGCAGCAGAAACTGACATACTTGTAAAAACAGAAGTGTGACGCTCTACGATAACACACAGAAAATGTGACTGCTTGCTGAACAGCTGTTCACAAATATAAAGCAGACAACTGAATAAAGCAGTGCTTAACTTTTTCACACAGTGAGCGACTAAACCTGAGGGTGTACATTTCATGCGCTCACTAAACCTCATGACGACAACTTAATCCAAAACCCAACTGTGAAATCAGAGGGTAAATAAATTTGTTGCCTTGAACATTATTTTCCTTTAATTGTGAACTGTGTAAACATGAATTAACACAACTAAGAGATTTATATATTCTTAACATACTAAACAGCTATGTTGTGTTAAACATAAACTCAGTCCACTCGAGTTGCTGGAGAGTTCACGTCATCATCCTCCCAATCACCATTTATTTCAGGTGGCGATACATTTTGATTTACAACAGTAGAAGGTAGAATAATTTCCAGGCTAAAGAGCCTGCAGACTCCAATTTGTGAAAACATGAAATAAGCACTAAGCACCAGTGAAAGATTAAACCGTTACCTTCTTTGACCAGGTTTTCGTTAAAGAGGCTGCTGAGAATGGATGCAGAGACATTGCCGTTGGCCAGCAGAATTCCCGTGAGCATCGCCAGTTTGTTGCGTTCAGCCTCTGTGAAGCCCTTGAGAAACAGCAGCAGCTGCCAAACAGTAAGCACGCGAATTTAATTCTGTTGGCTGAATCCAGTAAAACAATGTCGCTTCCTCCACTTAAAGGTAGATGTAAGGCAAAATGGTAACGGATGTGAAGATTCTTGTAAAATAATCACACCTTTTTGATTTCCTCCTCAAATCCCTTTTCCAAGTATTTGTAACGTCTGATGAGTTTGTTGAACACCTACAAATACAAAATATGATTGTATGGAAAATTTTTGTTTACAAAATATTAATCTTTTTTGTCTTTTCACCTGAAAATTGGATTACTCACCTGTGCATATGCTTGCATGGTCTCCATGTCCTCTTGTGCTTTGAAGACACAGAAATCTGTGCAGGTCATGTCTTCAGACAGAGTACCACCTGGGGCTAAAAACAAACACTTTTTTTACTACTTCATTAATCTCCCAGTTAAAACTTTTGATCAATTTCTGTCTAAAATGTCCATTATTCTTTACTTCTTTACTTATTGTTGATCTTGTTTCACAAATACAATCACCATTGCTAAGATTGTTAGTTAACTAATACAAACCTATTGGTAACATATTACAAAAAAAAAAAAAAAAAAACAGATTAAAAAAAGAGGAATTTTTGAAGCTCACTTTTATTAAAATTTAATAAACACCAATAACTAAAGTGAGTCCACTTATTAAGTTAGATATTAAATCAATCATGTTCTACTTAAGTTGGTATTTCTCAGCTGTATGCATGCAGAAAAAAAATGTAATGGTTATTGATGACAGGTTTTGGCCAGCTGCTAATTTCCCTCTGTTCAAGCCAAGAAAAGTTAAATCTATAGCTCCAGTGCTGGAAAACATGACAGTATTAGCTTGTGAAGAGAAATAGTGAGATTGTCTGTAATTCGATCTATTACAGTTTGACACAGTTACTGAGATGCATTTGTTTTGTTTACCTTCTTCAAAAACTAAGTTTTATATTGCAGAGTTGATATAAAGGCAGTGGAAGTAAAGAAGAAATATTACAATCCCCACAGAACACCAGCTGTTAAATGTACATGTACTAAACAAGCAGGGCCTTTTGAAGACGTTATGTCCTCAAAAAGTGCAGAGGAAAACTACAAGAGAAGCCTTCTCCTCCAGTTGCTGTTTGCGGTTACCAGAGTGGTCTGGTGACCATCTCCAGTGGTTGAACATGATTATGATAAAAAATGCCATTCTGTTGTGGGACCCGTTATGTAGCAAAGTGATCTTAACCTGCTTGTTGCTGATTTTTTTTTGTTTTTTTTTTAATTAAAATAAATGTGAAATTGAAACAAAAAGATTGAACCGTATTTCTTAAGAATGTCAACATGTTTATTAGTCATTTATGCTTCACACAGGTTGGTAAAATTGTTGCAAACTATAGAAATCCAGATTAGAAATGTTTTTTTCCCCTAATTGGTCTGTAATGTTTTGTTTTGTTAAAGTTATGCTTATATGTGAGGAAACTGTGATAAAGTTGTGGCTGTGATTAAAACAAAAGAGAAAAGAATACATTTTTGCTATTTCGCCCAGGAAGCTGGAAGTGGATACAGTACCAAGAAGATAGTAAAAGATAACAAGAAGACAGTTTTAGTAGTAGAATTTTTTTGCTGGTTCACAACAACAATTGAAGGTCTATTAATGAATTCCTTTTGTAAGAGCTTGTCGCTTCTGCTACATTGACCACTCAGTAAAAACACCCAAATTCCCAAATTGCAGCACATTGATCAAATACATGATCAATGCTCTATGTGCTGCTGATTAGAATTTGTATAATTATTTGACAAATTCTAATTATTTGTTAAATAAATGGAATGCAATAGAATGGAAGCCTAATTTAATACATGAAGCTACTCAAAGGGAAATTTAAAACAAAATGTGGAAATCTGGGCACATCTGAATCTTTTCAAGACCTAAAATTGAAATAATTGAAAACAGAATGTTTGACATTTTGAAAAGAACAAAGAAAACCACTTTTACAGATGACTTCGCTGTGTAATACATTTCACCTAAATGAGATGGTAATGAGAAGTCATACTGTTTCTTTGTGAAAGCAAGTTCAAAAAAATTGTAAAAAAAAAAAAAAAAAAAAAAAAAAAAAAAAAAAAAAACACGACCCGGCAGACTACATTTGCAGGTCAGGAGGAGTTACAGGTTGTTTGACTATCAAGCAAAACTGAATCCGGCACCAACTGATGATGTTTGAAGGTCAATAATCTTAATTTCACTTTTCATTTGTTTGTAGTGGTGATATGTCATTTTTTCACCCAATCAGCAGATTTGTTTTTTACTTGTGATCAGCAATGTTCTACCTGCTTGAAACATGTTGGAACAGGTACGCTGAAATAAGCAAGCAGCAGCTTTATTCTCCTTCTATGCTTCTTGTTGATCTGCTGGAGGAGACATTTCACAACCATCGTTTCACCTCAGACACAGATTTGGAAGGAGGAGCTTCAGTCTTGGTGCTCTTTGCCCCAAGACTCTGCTGTCATTCGGCACCAAAACTCATGCACTGCTGAGAACTTAATGACAGATAAAGTTTGAAAAGATTTTTGCGAGGCCTCTCACCCAGCATTCCTCCAGCCACCAGGATGTCGAACAGAGTCTCGGCATATCGTCTGTAGTCGAGCTTGGCACCAGAGGCATCGAGGAACTTTGCAACAGCTTCCAGATCAGAGCCGCTTTGATCTAGACCTTGCACAATGCTTTCCTGAAACTGGGATGGGTCAAACCTCTCTTTTTCATCTATGAAACAAAATGACAAAACAAAAAACAGAAATTTTATGGTTTTACTGATAAATTACATAAACCAGTTATTCTGATCATTTTCACTTGAATTTCATAAGATAATTTAAGGATATAAATGTAGAAGTCTTCATAACAAAGAGTTCTTTATAATGGCCTTCAACTGATAAAAGTTTTAAACTTTAATCTACTCTAAAGATTACTTCATGCAAAAAGTGCATGAAGTAAAAAGTGAGGTGCAATTCTACCTGTGGAGAAAAAAATCTGAGTACTCTCAAGAGAAGTCAACATGGGGGCTGTAAATCATAGTAACGGTTTAGACCCATTAATTAAGCCCTCAAATAGGAGAGGAGTTTAATTGGTACAGCCTTATTCATAAAACATACCTGTGTTTTCATCTTCCAAGGTGAAATAAAAATCATGCAGAAAGTGCATCACAAAAATTTAAGATTATTCATCCCCCTTATGCATCAAAACATACCATTACAAAAGAAATATACCATCCATCCATTTTCTTTACACCCTTGTCCCTTAGTGGGGTCGGGAGGGTTGCTGGTGCCTATCTCTAGCTAATGTTGCGGGCGAGAGGCGGGGTACACCTGGACAGGTCACAAGTCTGTCGCAGGGCAACACAGAGGACAAACCACCATGCATACGCACGCACTCCCACCTAGGATCAATTAACCTGACAGTCATGGACTGTGGGAGGAAACCGGAGTACCCGGAGAAAACCCACGCATGCACAGAGAGAACATGCAAACTCCACGCAGAAAGACCGGGGCCGGGAATCGAACCCAGAACATTCTTGCTGCAAGGCAACAGCTCTACCAACTGCACCACTGTGCAGCCCAAAAGAAATATACTCTACAGTTAAATACATTGTTAAGTGTAGCAAAAGTTGGGAACAATATGTCAAAGGAAAGAGTTGATTAAGAGCCAATCTGGTTGCTAGCTCCAAAATAATGCTATGCTCTTCTTTTCAGGTTCAAATTTGGACATGGGAATTGTGCCATGTCTAACTTAAAGAAGGTCTAGGGCTCTGAAAGGTATCAGTGACATATTCTTTTTCTGTTATGTTCATGAATGTAGGGGTAAAACACATTAGCTGTAACACAAGCTGCAAGTCCATCAAGATTAAAGATCTGGTCACATGTATTTGTACAAGTACAACAGTCAGTAAAATGCATCCTGATCTTTTCTGCACAAATCGAAAAGAGCTTCAAAATAACTCATGTAATAGTCAGAATTAAAATACATAATTGATCCCAAAATTGAATTATATTAAGTAAATATACAAGGTAAACAAGTAGGGTAAAGAATTAGTGTATATTTTCAAGTAGAAATAACAATCTCTGACTGCAAGTTAACAGGAACAACATCAGGAGTAAATCCAGGTAAAAATGCAACATACAAGATATTGAAATGATTCCAAAATCCTTCTCCCATTTATGAATATTTCCATTGGATTTTGTAATATTCTGCATTAAGCATAAAACTTTTACCTAAATGGGTTTCATAATCTGGGCAGCAAGTGTCTGATTTGAAAGCGTAGAAAATAACTATTTCATAGTAAGCTTGAATTTTTGTTGCTATATTTGCTAAATAATGCCATACATAAATAAAATGTTAGCAGAAACAGCACACGTCAAATAGCATTTACTTAGAAACAGGCATTTCACTTCTTTTAAAACTCCAAAACAAAATGCAAAAATCACGTGGTTTAAAGTGTAACGCTTACCTCTTTTTCGAGGTTTGAAACGCTGGCCTGTTAGCGTAGGCTTCTGTTGCCTTTGATTACTCATAAAAGACACTCTGCAAAACAAGAAGTTAGGCAAGACTTGGCGATAACCATAAATATTTACTTTGTAGCGAAAGAGCAACAATGTGATTTAACTAAGGGCATGCATTACTTGCAGTCGAGTTTGTTGATTTACAATTTGAAGAACGAAGCGTTTATAAGCCCTGACAACTGGGTGCAAATCACTATTGTAAGCTATCAGCAACAGTGTCACACTTGTTTTCCGTTATACTAACAACAAAATGACACAGACATTGCTTTATAAAGAAGTGCATTTTTAAGTACGTATATCTAGCTTAAAATTGACAAATACAAATCAACTAAGGCCTGACAAAACAACAGGGCCGAGACCAATAAGTTGGCGTTAAATCTCAGTAGTAGAAATATCTGAGGCAGCTAGCTAAACTGTACCGAACGTTTAGCAACTATTGATTTTCGTAACGGATATTGACGTAACTGCTGAATATATACCCACAGCTCGGATAAACAACGAGCAAAATCAGCGAAAAACTCACCGAAATTCCTTTTTGGATCAAAAACAGCCCGTCGAAAAAATATGGGACAAATGGACTGCAGCTCAATCAGGTACAGGGAAGATGAAACGGTAGACGTCAGCGCGCATGCGCACATGCACTATCCATCCCAACAGAGAAAATACCAGCGACAATTTCATATTAGCAACTTTCCAGTTCTTAAAGCTGTGAGATATGATTTTTTTTGTTTGCTTTTTTTTAGCGTTTTATATTTGTGAAGAACCTGCAAAACATGGATACACGAAGGAAGAAATGCTTCACATACAGAGGATCTACAACTGAACATGGGTTTCAGTCCTGAACACGCCAAATTGAGCCAGCGTCATTAGACAGTTGTCAGCAAGTCGTTGCGATGTAAAATTAAGACACAGGAGGGGGGTATTGTGCTGCCGGGAGGAGGAGGATGATGAATCTATCCATGTGGGTTTCAGGGGAAACTTTAATGCTGCGTTAAAGCTCATCTCGTACATTTAAGTATTCAGGAACTTTCCCCAAATATCATTAGGGGTTATATCCAAGCAAACATTCATCCCAAATATTGAAGGATATATGTATGTCTATTTTTCAAATATGACAGTAACAGACATAAACATGTTTATGTTAAACTAACTCTAAAAAAGTTTTATTTAGTTTGGAAATTGCTCTTTGAACCCTTATTACTTTCTGGAGACTTTTTAGATTTTGCTAGGCTAATTTTCAATCCATGTTCCAACTTAATGCTTCCTATTCTTCTTGCACCCCAACAGCCAAACTTGATGGTATAGCAGTTCTCTTACAAAAAGCATGAATAAACACTGTCCTCTGGATCAAATGCATTGTTCACATTAAAGTGTTTTGTATTCTACAGCAAAACATTTGCAATGTATTTGAGAAAACTACACACATTTCCAAAAGTGATGGCAACAATAAAACCTTGAAAGCAGTCTGTAAAGAGAACAGAAGGTTGATGCTGCAGATCATCACTATGTGTACATATTTTTAACACTGTCAACTTTCCACTTGTGTTGTTGTAAATGTGTAATTTAACCAAATTTGCTAATTTAAATAAAAAAAACTTAAGATGAAGTTGAATTAAGAAAACAATGCACCTTTCATATCAAATGTTATTTGAAATAGAACATTTGCAAAGTACTTTAGTGTCCCAAATAGATGGTTATCATATTTAATAAAACATATCCAATAAATTAGAACATGTGTTTTGACAAGGTTTGCCAAATTAAAAGCACTTTGTACTTTCCATTAAGTTCACATTTATGTCTTAATGTTTAATTTTCTGTCTTATATAATTGGCTTACCTTAAATATATTTTCTTTATCTTTTAATGTGGAAAATCATCACGGGAAAATCATCAGTCAGAGATTAAAAGCAAAAGTATGTGTCCCAGATTGCAATACGCTTTTCAGTAACACACACACACAATATATATATAAGCTATTCAGCGTTTCATGGATAGTTGTAAACATATTGTTCCTACGGTACATGAATGCATCACAAATCCACCTCCTCCCCCCTCCGCACAGAAGGTGATTAAGGGACTCTGGACAAACCCAGAGACGCCGCTCCAGCCACTCCCTACGCCCGGCAGTTTGTGAGCTCTCAAATCCATGCGGAGCTCCAGTCAAAGTGCTGAGATCCGGATGAGGGAGCCGCTTTCAGCCTCATCCAGCACAGCAGACTCAAGTTCAACCGAAAACAGCCGGGATAGGCTTCGGGAGTCCACTCCAGAGTTGGAGAAGCACCCCGGGATCATAGTCTTGTCCGCGGACGGGATTCAGGACGAAGAGGAGCAACTCTGTCAGAGCTAAAGAGAGGTGAGTTGGATAAACTCCGCTGCTTAGCTGAGTGAAATAGTTATGTTTTAAATTTTAGTTTGACGTGTATGCGCAACTCCTCAAAAGTTAACTTTGTACTGTCACTGGATTGCCTTCCTCATTCATTTCTCCTCTTTTTGCAGTTGAGGATGGGGGTTGGGGTTCACTTATCTCTTTATTTACTTTTTCTTTGAGCTAAAACTACTTTTAGCTAAAACAACGAGTATGAACGTTACATTCAAACAGCTCGTTTGTACTTCAGAGTAAGAATCTTGTAGCAGCAGTTTTGTTCACCGTCGCTAATTAGCAACATCTGTGAGCAGGAGCAATTTGAGGCGACGCCAACCGCTGCAGGACAGCGGCACAGTTGAGTCCTCTTTACAAGCGGTTGTCATATAAGTTCACTTTTTAACTGCACAAAGCAACGCTAGCAATCTGTTGAATATGCGGGGTTTCATAATACCAGAACAAATCTGAAAAGTTCAGTTATTTGCGTTATTTGCACAGCGGTGTGTGGGCGGGCGCTTTATCGTGGTGAAAATGATGAAACGACTAGCAGTGCGTTTGTAGATTTAAAGGTACTGGAGATTTTTTTTTTTTTTTTTTTTTTTTTCCCCAAAACAAAACCACTTAAAAAAAAAAAACTTGGCAGGGATCTGCAGTTAAAAAAAAAAAGCACTGACGGGGAATCCTCCCCCAACTTTGTGCTTTTAATCGTTGACGTCACCACAGGCGCAAGAACCTAACTGATCACCTGGCATTGGTAAACAGTATGGAAGCTGAGCAACTTTTAACACTCTACTGGTATTTTTATTTATGTTAACACCTCAGTTTTTTTTTTCCTATTTTTGCATACAAACATGTCCCTAATAATCAACTATAATGCTTGGGTGATGCCTTTATTGAATGAACATTGCAGTTTTGTGCTGATTGATCTGCCCAGGCCCTTTTTGAAGAGCTACTTCCAAGTGTTAATTTATTGTTTTCTGAAATCCATCCAGTGTTGTTGAATACAATCTTAAATATTGTGCTTAATAAAAGTAGAATTACTTGATGGAATAATCTAATTTTAAAAGGATTAAAAAGGATATGCACAAAAAGCTGATTTGTGCATGGAAGGCTTAAAAATATGTGCTACATGAATTATGTGATTTCCTTAAGCCCTTTTGTGATCTCACTGAAATCATAGGTTTGTGGAGGTTGTTTTTGGAAGGTTTCATTTCAAATGAAGGTTTCTCTATGTTGCATAATTGACAAGTTAAATATGTAAAAATGGGTTTAATGTTGCATAATAGCCTGACAGGTAGCTTTAACAGCTCCTGTGGCTCTTTTTTGGAATAAATTCCTGCTCAGAATGAATAAAAGTATTCTTCTGTTGGAGGGAAAACTTCCAAAGTTCACCCATGCTGGCTGGACCTGGATTCTCCTGTGGGATCCAGACTTGTTAGTCACAGTTAAGGCTGATGCCCTATGAGGGTAAAAACTATTGCAGCTCTGGTGGGAAAATATAAAATAAAAAAATCTTTTGCATATTTGGCATTTCAATCATCCCCATTGCACCCTGGTTAGGAAAACATCTGTACATTCAGTATTGGTTTTCCAAGCTTGGAGTTTCTCTTATTATGGTGAAATTGAAGTCACTGGATTAGAGAAGACCTTTTTTTACGAAATGAGTTTGTCTTCCTCCCCTTTGTGGTTTTCCACAACCATGTCCCTCCTTTTCTGGCAAGCTTCCCCATGGTGATCCAGATGGGAACTTTATTGCGCTTGCTGATCAAACAAACATTAATGTAGTGTGACGGTGAAAGGTAGTGAGCGAAGAGAGGGGGAGGTAACAATCGTTTAGCTCAGCTGGAAGAAGGGTAGCGTGTGGGACTGGTGGCCAGTAGTTCCACTCTGTGGGAGCTTTTCAGGCAGCCTGCTAGGAGCTGCCACAGTATTTCTGAATGTGCCAAAAACCCCATCAGAAACACTGTGGGGGGATGCACTGTGGTCTGGAGCAGGGTGTATCGAGGATCAAAGTCCCTCCACCAATGCCATGGTGATGAATAGTGTTTGCACTTGTCCAATCTGTGTAGTGGGGCGTGTGGCTTGTGTTAGGCCTGCGTCAACAGAGAGGAAGCCACTCGGAAGCCAGGAAGAATCGGTAGTCCTCTCAGTGATGAGAGGACTCATGAACTCATCCGTAATATGGATGAGTTCAGGAACTCGTCCATATTACGGTGCATTAGTATCCAGCTTACTTCTCTTTTCTGATTGAAATCAAATGGTGTACATGTTTTCTGAGTTAACCGTCTTGGAGAAATGTTCACTTTGCAGTGCAGCTCTGGATGTCTTCCACCAGTTCAGCTTAACTGCTTATATTTCACCTCCTTTTTATCCCCTGAGAACCACACTACAAATACTGTACATTCATCTTCCTCCTCTCTCTCTCCCTCTGCTTCGTCAGGTCCACCACAGCTACTTTTTCAATTCACTATAAGGGTTAGCCAGACTAACTGTGCCTCTTATGCAGAGGGCACTTGACTGCACAAATGCACCCTTGTTCTTTTTGTTCACATTTATTTTGCTGCTTCAGAGTCAAAATTGTTTTTTAGTTTAACTCCAAAATAACAGCCAAATAAATGTCTTTTTTGGAGTGAATTTTACCTCCTTGTATGTCACACCTGCTTATGAACAAACCTGAACCAGGGGAAATCTTGTGAAAGGACTTGCTATATGCATGTTGTGAACTTTAAAGACTTGTGCTTTTTCTAATCTGACCAGATGTTGCATTTAATGGTCAAAATGAAGAGTTTTCAACTGGTTTGACTGCCATAAAATAGACTCATACAAATTTGCCTGCACCCTTGGTAAAGATCGTAAAATTAAATTGGTCATTTAATTCCCTTTCTAAAAGGGATTCAGAGATTGGTTTAAATTTAAATGGGCGCACACATTTTCTCCCCCTCTCCTTTAGATCATTGTTCTGTTAAAACTTTTATTCAGTTATCTGGCAGAGGCCACTAGATTGTTGTTCAAAATGTCAGTAGAGTTCATGATGAGAAACGTGCTCACAGAATGATTGTTCTTTTACTGTTTTTAATAGTGCAAATATGTATCCTTGTCCAGTCTAATATTTAGTGTCTGAAAGAAATGCTTGTCTGTCATGTTACATTTATACCCCAGAGAAACAGGAAGTAGTGGATTGCTAAGGAGAAGTTCCGAGAAACGCTGGTCAACTTAAAAATATATTAAAGACAGAAAAAGTGCTTCAGTTACATCAATTGTATCTGTATTTTTGAAAGGGCATGCTGCAAAGGGTTATATTCATAGATTCATCTTGAGCTGATCTCAGTTACATAGAACAACTATGTGACTTGTTTTTGCTTATATTTTGCTAACATGTTTCCTTTTTGCCACAATTACTGGAATGGTCATAATCAGATGTAAGAAGCTAAGTTTATACTCATTTACCTTTATGGATTTGGTTATGGGAAATGACTTTGTATAATTTTGTGGAGTTTTAATATTTATGTTCTTCACATTTTCTGAGTATGTTGTTGGACTCAGGGAAGCAGAGTTTAGGTACTGCACATGGAGTGATCTGTTCCATTCTGAGAGGCAGACTTGGGGCTAACTTTTAGCACTATATAAGACTATGACATCATCTTTCAGGCTGAAGTTATTTTCCGTTCAGCTTTCACATGTGCCTGCTCCTAACCTTTTCCAAAAGGAAGCCTTCTTCAGATTTCCATGCTTTGCTGGTTCATTTCTCTTGTCTTGATTGCCATCTATGATCTGGTGTTTTGCAACTCTGTTGGTCTGCGCATGTTGAGCTGCTTTGCAAATAAAGAACTGTTTGTTTGGGTTACAGAGTCATGTTTAACCTGCCTGGATGGTTTTGCGGTATGAAAACATACTGACAAATGTGATGACCTATGTTCGCAATAATTTGGACTCAGTCCCAAGGTTAACATTTTGAAATTTGGGAACAAAGATGTCTGAACTGATGTTTTGTCTGAACAACCAATGAAGTATACGTATTTAGATCTATTCAAAATGAGCAGAAGGAAGTTTGGGCTTTTTTAATATCCTATGTTTTAGTCTTGCGTTGTCCTCCTCTTTACATTTTGCATTTGTCATACCCACACAAACAGATATTCAGAAAAATAAGAAAAAAATGATATCTGCACCTGATAACATGCATCAAGGAAACACTTCATGTGTGGATTTATACAGCGCTCTAAACATTTTTGTAACATATTTTTCTTTAGCATTGTAGATTTTTGATTACCAAACTAATTTTTATATGCAACAGTTTTAGTAAATGCCAAATGAATTTTTCCTCCAAATGTTTACGAGGCATTTGCTAACCAAATGATCCTAATTCTATATGAAAAAGCCAACTGCCCACAAAATCATATGGACACTCTTACTACCCTTGGTGATAACAGTTGCCATCAAGCCTTAGCAATAAATGGCGATGTGTTAATATATTTTACATTGTCATGGACTAATGGTGGTCCACTGATCTTTGCAGTATTGTTTTCCATTTACATTGGAGGGTTTTCCAGCATGAGTGGCCTTTTAAAGATCGCACCAAACCCTGTTGACACTGGCGTCAATTACAGCAAGTTGTTCCAAAAGTCTTGAATCGACACGTTTTGGCTTATATTAAAAGGGCCTTTGTATTCTTTTAGACAGCATTGGCTTTGGCCTTAACACACTTTCATGGACATCATATTTGTCTCGTTCCTTATTGTTGAATGATTAACACCGACTTTAACCGATGCAAGTTAGGCCTGCAAGCAAGCGACCTCCTGCTTGAGGACATTGAGATGCTGTTGGAACAGTTTTGTCAGGGTGGACCCCCTGTTGTAAGTAATGGCTCTCTCTGTGGTTCACTGGAGTCCCAAAGCCTTAAATTGGCTTTGTAACCCTCTCCAGCCTCATAGATGTCTGACCTTGTGTTCTTTTGGGTTGGGCATGATGCTTTTTTGAGATCTTTAGACCTGCTTCATGTTATGAGAACAATTCTATTTCAAGCGATTTCTCGATTTTTCTGGTTAGGCAGTAATGAGGCCAGAATATGGTTGGTGAAAAAGTGAGTTGCTTGCCAAAAAGTGAGTCATTAAAGCCATTTCATGTGATGAGGGGACATTTATATCTTCAGTGGTCAGATTATTTTGAGTTGTCTTTTTCCAATTAAAGGACATCATTATTACAGAAACTAGTCTGTAAGTTAGCATTTGTGGCTATTTAAATTTCACAGATCTGAAGCTTTACCCCTCTTTGTACTTGAGTAATCACTTTTATGCTTGCCAAAATAGTATGACTTTTATTTTACTTTCATTCAAGGACATTTTTAGAAAGTTGTTGAAAGCAAATGGTAAAATGTGCTTTCAGTTGCATCTGCGTGCACCTGAAAGTGGGAGTGCCTGTCATTTGGTGTCCTAACCTCGCCTCTCTGTTTCCTAAAACCTCTGCCCTGCCCTTTGGCACAGCCACATGTGCTGTCGCTGCTTTGTTAGACGGGGCTTTAATCTCCAGCACTGGCAGCTGCTGGGATGTTGTGACTGTTCTGCCATGTGACGAGGCCACACCGATCTGCCATAAATGTCCAGAATAATACCCTCCCAATAATAGATTTTAATATCCCTCATTTCCTCACGGACTGTACCAGATTCTCAAACAACCTCTGTCAAGGTAGTGTGACGGAAATCGTCTCATTATGTCTCCCCTATGCTCCATTAAACTGCTTTATTTCAGACTGCAGGTTTGATTTGTTGATGAAACTCAATATACTAAGTCTTCACTTTTAGCTGCTTTATTTTTGATAAACCATAAGCTGCGCTACTGACTGTTTTTAGTTGTGTTCTTGTAGTGGTGTTTTTGCATGCAAGTACTTGCATGGTTGTTAATCTTTTTGTTTTGAATTTTATTGTTGCTAAAGGACAGAAACGACACATGGCCACATGCTAGACACTGTTAATAATGCATGTACATCTAATGGTGTTTTTATTCATATTTTCCCCTTGTAGCTTGAGCTGGCTTTGAAATCTAGGTCAGAAGCCTGTCTCTCAATATTACAGTGGCATGTATTGAAATCCCAGGTTTAGTCCGGCCATTATTATCAGCCTTCACATGATAAAATCCCACTTGTGCTTTTATTCCCGTGCTCAGGAACTTAACTTCTCTAAAAATGGAGCTCTAATCTGTGGGAAGTATGGATTGGTTTATAAATTGGATCCTGTGCCACTGGCTCAGAAGCGACCTTCTCACGATATGTAGCATGACACTGTGGAGAGGAAGTAGAGCAGCAGCAGGTATTGGCTGGATGAATAATAATATAGTTTCACCAGGAAAGCATAGAAGTTGTAATGATGAGCACAAAGAAGTGATGTGTGTGTTTTGAAATGTATAAATTTTTGTTGGCACTTGCATGTTCCCATCACTTGTGTAATCCTTGCAAGCTGCAGCCCTTTCTTTCATCAGATAGTCGCCACAGTTCGATTATGTGAGAAAAGTTTCCTAACTAAACAGACTGGGCTCTTTTTAAATGGATGAGGTCAGCGTTTAATGTGCCAAAATTAAATGATGTGTAAATTACAACCATCTGCTGCAACTGGGCATTGTGCCAAACGGGGGTTTGGAGAATGGAGTTAAATGTTGACATGAATGCTACGAGTCAAAAGGCCATTTGACCCCAAAGGCGTGCTGCACCAGTAGATCAGGAGACCTAAATTTGACATTGATGGCAACTAAAACCAATTGGATGCATGTGATTCTTCTGATTTTATTATGGAAAAGGATGAAGAAATGGGAAGACTGGTCATACGTTTACATATGCTGCTTATGAGCAAAAATGTTATCTTGGGCTTTCTTTTTCAGGGTGGAGTAGTTGCATAAAGAACTGCAATTTGTTTTATTTTTTATTTTTTACAAATGTGTGCACAATTTAGAATGCATTGTAGTCTTTATTCCACAAAGGGTCAATTCTATGTAAAAATGACATTTGGTTAAATGTCCTAAGCAGGTTTTGATATAAACCCAACACTTTGTTCCTGGCATGATTCTGACTGGATACTTGACAGTTTTTGGCAGAGTTTATGCAGTTTAGTAAAATTGTTTACTGTCACATTTGTCACTTTTGCATAGTCCAGAAATATTTTGTATAGTTGAGGTCAATCATTTTTTTACTAGCCAACATTATTTATTCCAAAACAAATTGAGATGTTTTGGATCATTAACTTGTTTGAAAACCTAATTTCTAGCTGCTTTGGTGTGAAGTTGAATAATTTAGTGAGATCCCTTTATTTTTTGTTTTCCAATTCACCCTAGCTTAATAAACCAGTTCCACTGGCAGCAAAACATGCCTGTAGCATGATTGTTCCACTATTGTACTAGACAGTGGCCCAGTGTTTTTATTTCAGTCTTATCTGATCTTTACTCCAGGGGATTTCTGCTCATCTAAGTTGAGCGCAAATTCACTGTTGCTGTAGTGACTTTTTGTTGAGCTCCTCTCAAGTCATGGCAACATAAAACTTGTTTCTCTGTGGACAGATTCCAGTTCATGAGAGGCTTGAGTCCTGGCTGTTCCTGAATGGCTCCTTATCATTCAGACCCATTTAATTTTCTCTGAGGCTGGCTGTCGGCCTCAGATGGCTAATGCTTGGAAACAATTGGGTGTTCCAACAGGAGAATAATGCCAAGCACTGGTTGATTTATCCCACCTCCTCTCAATCCCACAACAAGAATGGATAAAGCTGTTAAGTTTTTCAAAATCCCTGACCCCAACCTTATTGTAAATTTATTGGCAATGCCTGAAAGCTGGGCCTGAGCCAAGACAACCGCCATATTGAATAAAATCTAAAATTTCTGCCAAAAAATTGCTTCAATATCTTGCCAATAGTATGGCAGTAGCTTCCGAAGGTTACAAGAAGGCACATTCAAACAGGTGTATTTCTATTAATTGGACCCCAAATGAAGTTGCTTGTATGATGATTACACCAGGGAAAGAATGGTTTAAATAATTTAAGTCCAGAATTTAGATGCGTTTAAAAAAAAAAAAAAAAAAAATCCCTAAAAAAATTACATTTAAAATACAAACCTCAATCAAAAAATTGATGCCGCAGGTATTGACCTGTTGAGATTGTAGAAGTCGTTTTCCTCATCTGTCTGTATCTCAGCAGTGGGATAATCCGTAGAATTAAATCATGGCTGTAAGGGTTTTCTTTCATTCTCACTCTTTGGATGCAGCCCAAGATTTAGCAGCAGGGAGCGACTTTTATTAATGGGATTGTGTCTATGGCTGCCCAGAGGCCTCTTCTGAATCTGGGCTAGTGGGTTATAGGCACAGGGGGATGAAGGGTTTCCAAGTTGCAGACAGATGTAGTGTGTTTTGGGTAAGAATGGACTAGGCACTTTGGAGACATTCACATGTCTTGTTCTTCCCCCAGGCCAGTAAGTGACTTCAGCATCTGTTTTCACTGAGTGGGGAGTTGGCTGTGTTCCTTTTAACACCTGCAACTGGACACATTAATTGTCATGAACCTGTGCAGTACAGTGTCTGCAGTATTTGTACACTTTCTGAAACATTGAAAGCTTCAAAAATCAATACCTTGTTTTTTTTTATAATTGGAAAATACAAAGTATTTGTATTTGTCAAGTATTCTTCCAACCCATCACTTCTGCAAACCCATCAAGTTAGCTTAGTCTGTTGAGGAAAAAAGCAACCAAAAAGCCCATGGTAACTCTGGAGGGGTAGCAGAGAGAGCCATAGCTCAGCAAAACTCACAAAGTCTACAAATTAGACTTTTTATGCAAGGGTGGCAAGAATGTGCTCTTGTCAGATTGCACCAAAAGAACATTTAGTTGTTGACTAGCAACCTTGACTTATCACCTCCCATCATGTAACATGGTGGCGGTAGGATGATGCTGTGGTGATTTTCTTGACCAGAGATGTGTATAATGAAGTTAAATGCAGAGTAATTGCATGAAGGTGAACTACTTACTGGATTGCACAGGAATTTATTTGGCGTTTTCAGGGCTAAAGGGCATTGAATGGAAATGTGTGCCACGCTTTTTGGATAGTTTAAAAAAAGAAAAAGATTCGTAATGTTACTTCCACTTCACAACTGTGTACCACCTTGTTGGTCTAGCTCATACAAATCTAATAAACATTGAAGTGTGATATTGTCATGTGACAAAATATAAAGTTTCAAGGGGTGTAAGAACTTGCTACTATTTAAAAAAAAATAAAGTCAAGCCCTACTTGTTGATGCCAATGCATGTTACAACAGACATGGTCTGGAGTAATGGAGGTCATTAAACAAATAAGGATCAAGTAAATTTTACATGTACTGTAACTGGACTGAAGATGGACTCCAAATGACTGCGACATTTGAATACAACGGTCTCTATATAGAAAACCAAAACGGATTTGTCTAGAACATTAGCAACATCATTAAAAAGCTGCATAGAAAGACATCAGAGCAGCCGAATACCGTTTCCACTCTCCTGAGACTCATTGACTAACTTGATAGAAGTTGGCTTGCCTTAAAAAGTTCAAAAGTGCAGAGCAGGCAACCAAAGCAGCTGGTGGACATGAGCATCTCTGGGAATGTTTTGGCACCATGCCATCATTCCACTATATTGTTTGTGGGAACAAATGAACCAATTTCTACAAACTGACAAGTAAGCAAATTTCAGCTCCTCCACTCAGATTCTTCAGAGTGGAGATCAAGCGGTTGGCATCAGTGAAGTCATTTAAATTGTCCTGTACGCAAATGAGTCCAAATAATTTGCACCATTCTTTCTCGATTTGCTCAGCCAGACTTTTTAAAGAGTGCTCCCTTCATCCTGAGTGAGCAAGCAGTTTTGGAAATTGACTGCTGAGAACTACTAAGAGCTGGACAACTTTTTTTATGTGCTAATAACCCTGTACACAGCAGGAGGAGAGAAGACCAGGGGAGCAGTGAAGTAGAAGTCTTCACAGGGTATCTTTTTTTTTTGCGCCCCCCCCAGAGCATCGAGCTGTTTCTAAACTTCTACTGAAACTTGACAATGGTGAAGGCGATGCTCCTTGAGGGTCAATCGGATTTTCCCTTTGCCCCATAAAAACTTAAGACAAACTTATATCCTCAAATATTTAATTACTGCTTTTTACGTACCACCAATCTGGTTTGATGCATACAAGTCGAAGTCCTGGAAGCACAATCTAAAATACTTTATATTTTAATTTGATTGGCTGGGAGAACCATCACTCATGTCCTTTGGCAGCTGTGATTGAATGATGTATCCATCATTCAGAGATACTTTGACTTGGTGTTTTAGTTTCTGGCTGTGCAGAGAGAAGATCACTATACGGCTTTATCCACATACTAGGTTGTGGGCACAGTTTGTTGCTACAGCAGGGAGTAGGTTTTTGGTGCAGCAAAGCCCTACATTAAGGCACTGGGTGGGCCCCTCTTTTTATCTGCAGCCCTTTAGCTGGAGATGAAAAGATCACAGTTAAAAATGGAGATGGGGCATCAACACAAGGCCCAAAACTGCCAACTCCTGCACAGTCTTTGTTATGGTTCATCCCAGCCCAGATTTCTTCACAAGCTGAAAATATTAAACTCCAACAAAAAAATTGCATTAAAGGCAAGCTAAATGCATGCAGTAGAGTTTTCTTTCCATTTTCTGTTTTAAAATTGAAACTCCAGGGCAAAAGTTTGAGTAATAAAACATCTCATTATCGTGTTATAATGAAATTCGTTATTCATAAGGTTTTAATCCACTTCTAGAGCCAAAACTATGAATTGTTTGCCATTACAGCTTTAGGGATTTATTGATTATGATTGGCGACAAAACGACTATGGAGTTAATATTTTAATTGCTCTTATTACCAGTTGGCACAGCTAGTGTTAGTAAAATGACAATCTCCGTAATTACACAATTATGTAAAACCCTCTGAGAGTGCCAACATTTCAATTTCCAATAGGTTCAATGACTGAGGTTATAGCTCTAAAGGAATAAAATGGAGCAACTGAGATATGCTTCACCTTCCTGTTATTTGCTGAAACTCTTGCTCTTTGTCAGCTGAATGAACAGCAGACATGTAAATCATGGGTTTTGGTTTAAATGACATGTAACATCTGTGCATCTAAGTTTTATGAAGGACATTGTTGTTATGAAAACCTTTTTGTTTTAGAAATATTTTTCTCACCATAGATCTTGGAGTTCTTAGAGTAGGCATGGTGTCTCTGGTAATCTGGAAAACATTATTTTTGACTTTCCAGGTTGAAAATTGTCATACGTTTGGGGGTGGGAGGCTGGGGGCATGGTCCAATATTGTAAGGATTGCTTTATTTCTCCCAAGACAAAATTCTCCAGTATACAATTTTTATTTATTTTATATATAAATATTAGTGTAACATGTCATTTGCTTGCTTTGTATTTTTCTTCAGGAGGGGACACCGGCAGCCAAGATGGAGGTGAAAACATCACTTCTAGACAACATGATCGGAGTTGGGGACATGGTCCTGCTGGAGCCCCTTACTGAAGACTCATTTCTGGAGAACTTGAAGAAGCGCTTTGACCACAATGAGATCTATGTAAGTAGGCGTCTTGGTGTTTTGTTTTTTTTCTTTGTTGGAGGGTAATGTTAATTCTATTTTGGTTCATTAACAGTGTGACTAATCTGGTCACACCCTGACTTCAGCCTTCCCTGTCAAAGAAGCAAAAAGACAACCTCAAAGAAAAATTACACACCCTTCTAACATACTGTATGACGTTTCCCTTTTGCTGACCTTAAATGGCTGAATAAGTACTCCAGATACACAGACCACATTTGCTGGCTTAGCAATTAGCAAATCCGTAGAATGGGAGGCATCGTGAGGCATTCAGGCCTTGGTAGCGGTAAGTGACTGGCATTTTATTTCTAGAAGGGGTCTAGCTATGACGTCTCAGCCTTCGGGACTTGTTTACTCTACATTATTTCTTTTTGCAGGTCGACTAGTCCAGAAATCAGCCATTCTCTACGTTTTTTGGCTCAAAAGGCTAAAACTCAAATCAGCCATTCTCTATGTTTTTTGGCTCAAAAGGCTAAAACTCAGTGTTTTTTGTGACATTTATGAAAGTACATCCTGATGAATGGCTATAATCTTATTTCAACTCACTAGGAGGTTTTGGAGTGGTGCGAGTCAGTCATTCTGACACTAAAGCATCATGCATGGGTTGTGTTTTACCCCGTGGCACCACAGCACCCTGGGAATCAGTCATTATTAAACATTCTTTTTAATATGACCCTTTCTCAAGGGATTCTCTTTAAAAAAATTAAAATATACCTCAATTGGTTTGTATATCGGCATACATTCCACATTATGTGAAAACCAAAAATAACACATGGCAAAATTATAATGAAAGATGACTACTGTTCAGAAAAAGTTCAACAGCCTATATTTATCCAATAAATCTGCGGTATACGTTTTCCATTTTGAAAATTTATTTTTCCCTCTTGCATCATCATTCCTTACAAATGGTCCCCATCCTCCTCAAACTATCATGAAAATGTGACTGCACAGGATAGGTTTACTTTAAACTGACTGTAATTGGTAATATAAAGACAATCTTTGTAGAAACTTGAAGAGACGGCCAACTTGTTTCACCAGGAGTTTGTATCTGGCCAAAAGTAACATCTCTCAAAGTACCAAGTTTTGAGATGTACAAAAAGTCACCTTTGTTGCAAAGTTACTCCAGTTCCCAATTAAATTATCAGGAGATAAAGTGAACTCCATTTGAGATGCAATCAAAAGAATCCTAGATCTTGACACTAATTGGTAAAAATCTGATTTATGGACCACCAACTGGTATCAGTTTCAGCCTAAAATGCTATGTGCTTGATCAATTTTTGTTTTCTTGCTATTCAAAGGTTGCTTGGAAACAAAAGAATTCAATGGTGCTAATGGCAAGTGGGAAAGATGTCAAAATAAATATAGAACCACTTTGCTCTTTGCATCCCCTTCCACTGCTCCTTTTTTAGAGAAAAAAAGTTTAGTGTTAAGACAGAAAACTCCTTCATCCTTGTTTCATGAATTGAGCACAAAAAAGTTTGATCTGCTGTGTGGCATGTTGTCAAAAGTTATCCGTGTCATTCAGTGGAACTTGTTATAACGAGCCTCCCAAAGCTATAAGCACTGCAGATTTTCAGTTTTTCTATCCTGTCCCTTCTGTTTCTGGTCAAGAAAGCCTCTCATTAACATGTCATACTTTTATTGACATTGCACAGAGCCTTTTTCCTCTTGTATGCATCCTCCGCACTTTTACAGACCTCACACTGCCTCTGGTGTGCTGTTCAACAAGAGGCTGTGGGAGGTTGTGGTGTTGCCACAGGGAAGGCCATGCTCCACTCATGTCAGAGTGGCTTATGCAACAGCCATTACCATGGAAAGCATCGAGAATGTTTCAGGTTGATGTTTGAAAGTGTCATCAGAGCACGGTTTTGTGTGTAGGAGGATGATGATGAAGATGATAGCTGGTTGCATTACCTTTCAGATGGAGCTGACAAGTGTTATTTGTTTTGTACCTGTTTGGATGTTACATAAAGATGGTCTGTTATATAAATTTAAAATGGAGAAAACATTGACTTAGGAATATAAAATGCTGCCCACACGCTGGACATCTTGAATTTAATTATGTTTTACTGCTTCTTAATGTTTGTGGATGATAAGTGGGGCTTGAACATGAGTAACCTGGAGGTTATTGGCCCTAGTTGGTGTGTAGGAGAAGATACAGATTTCTGAATAAATATCTAGAGAGGTAACTCTAAAAATCACATTTTGTCTTTAATTCCATATAAAAAAGCATGAGTAAAAATGTAAACCTTTCTTTTTAAAATGCAAATTCAGACTCAACCTGAAATGCACTGATCAGAAAAAAGGTTTCGGGCCGATATTTGCTCTCAGGTTTAGCTACATCCTTTTCCAGATTTTACACACAACATAACGGTGGTAAATCATTTCTCTACATTTCGGCATCAATGTTGGATACATGCAGAGGTGTAATGATTTGTTGTTCAGTTGAATTCTGCTGAGTGAGACCTTCTAAAACAGCTATTCCTACAATTTGAAACAAAGTGGTGAAAATGCATCAACTGGAATCAAACTGCACATAATTTGATGCCATGTATACTGTTTGCATGCTGCTCCTCACATACTAGCTGAAGCCTATAGCCAGCACCTCTCTCTGCCCAGTGGAGATTCCTCAAATTTTATGTTAAAGTGAAACATATCTTCAGTTTTACTTTAGGTATTGGCTGCATGCCTCAACAGCAGAATATGAACACTGAGCAGAGAAGTAGCCGACTCACTCACTTCTCAATGTGTGTGTGTTTTTCTTTTTTTTTTTCCCCTAAATGGACCAGAAACTCTTTGTTCAAAGCTGAAAATGTACCCTATACAGACAAAGTAACTGCTCTGTTTTTTTTTGTCTTTTTCTCTTCTAGACATATATTGGCAGTGTGGTGATCTCCCTGAACCCTTACAGATCCCTGCCCATCTACACGCCAGACAAAGTGGAGGAGTATCGCAACAGAAACTTCTATGAACTTAGCCCCCACATGTGAGTTGACTCTCTTATTTCTCTATGAAGTCACAAACTGTGGATAAGTCTGAAGTTGTACAAGTGAGAATTGAACTTGACAAGGGGATATGTAAGGATTTAGAGCTCTGACGATGACTAGGAGCTGTCATATTCACAAGAGATGAAATGTATTGTGAACTTTTGTTGGGGATCATCACTGTAACAAGCATGGTTGAGTTCTGGGGAATCTGGGATCAGAGGAACATGGCCTCCTATTTATGGAGTCACAAGGTGATTTTTGCTGGCCATTCGGAGCTGTAGCATGCCATCTGTCCATTGGCAACATGAATTCAGAATTGTTGCTAGTCAGCCAAGACGAAACAAAGCCCAGCTTGTCAATTAGCTTGTCATAGCTCTAGGCGGCTGCAAAGGCCCTCAGAGACATGGGCTGGAAGAGCAAATATACCTTTGTACCGACACAGAATCTACCTCCAGACATAAACAAGCTGTTTGACTTTACTTTAGTGATTCATGCTATATCAGTTCAGTTTAAAGCTTTCTTTTTGTTCATTTGTTTAAACTGTTAGTGAGTTTTTGTCCTTTCGCAGAGGATAAAAAAAAATAAAAATTCCAGCCTCGGTTTTCTTGAACCTTTGCCTATACATACTTGAACCTTTGTGCGTACAAGTTGGTGTTTGGTGGTTGATCATTTTCACCAGTGGTACATTCTGTTGTACATTTCCAGAAGATGACTTGGATGTCAAGCTAAGGTTAAACGGCAGAAAGCTTGAGATTCTGTTAAAGATTATGTTCATTCATAAAAGCTGAACACATCTTCATTTAAAAAGTAAGACATGAAAACCATCTTCAAGCTTGAATGAAAACAGGTTGGTGCAATGAAATGCTTAGAAGCATTGTTGTTATCTAGACTGACTAAAGGTCTATGGTGCATGTTGTTGTAGGCAAAATGATTATTTGCATGATCATTTATTTGTGAAGTGTCACTGTGACCCTGTCCCTGCTGCTCTACCAATGTTTTTCAAAACAAGGGCCCTGAAAGACTTTTTCAAAACTTCCATTTGTTTGCAGACTTGTGCCTCTTAAGAACACCACTCTTGCCTAGATAGGACTGAAGTAATTAAAGTATTCATATTCCAACATTAGAAGTTTTTAGAGTATAGAAGCTTTGTTGACTTGACATTTTGCTTTAGTTCAAAGCCTGAAATCAGACCAATATTTTTACTTAAAGGACTCCAATTGATTGACTGGGCAAGAATGGCAAAATCAGAATTGTAAGTTTCCCATTGATTACGTGTGTCAAAACTAGGGACGTATGTCTGTGCATAAATGGAGATGATGTCGACAGTAGTAGGAGTTTGTCCCGCAATCGGTGGGTTGCCAGTTCTATCCCTGCTTTCTCTGAAATGGGCTCAATTTCTGCATATTAATGGAATCAAAAATAATTTCAAACTTTTTTTCTTTTTTAGCCTTTTGATTAGTTTAGCATGCATATTTATTGTGGTGTTAAAATTTGACTTCATCAGGTACGGTACAGTCAGACTGTAATGTGCTGGCATTGTTGAAGTGTTTAAACATGCAACATAAACTGTCTGTACCCAATTTTGAACATTCATGCTGACCATTTGGTCTTGCTAAATCCATTAAGCAAATTGGCAGGAGGTGGTTGTGCAAGGGTTGGCTTTTCTTCAGTCAGCTGATTGAAAAAGCATCAATCTAACTTTGAGCACACCGTGTAATTGACTTTCTATAAAGATCCCAGGATTCAGGTTTGACCTTTTCAGTCATCCATAGATTAGCTAATGATCCATGTTATTTGACACACAATTTGATTTTGTTTTCACTCAATATTCAGACGGTTAAATGCAAGTGAAATTGCTATGTTCTTGACGGAGACTGAATTTAATTTGAATATATTTTACTCGGTTGTATTCAAAGGAGATTGGGTAGTGTTTCATAAATGCAAATTTAAGTTTTAGTCACACAAGAATTCTGTAGGTCAGGGTAGAAATGGTTCTAATTTTAAAGGATTTGTCCAGAATTGGCCTGACCACACTGTTCCTGCTGTAGTTTTATATATTTTTTTTGTTTCTGCCAAGCATCAAGTTTTTAGCTGGCTTTTATGGCTGAAAAACCAACATGAGCATAAACATTGATGAACTTCTGCCACTGTCAGTTCAGTCCAGTATTCGTCAGTCCTGAAATTGTGCATAATTCTTCCAAACCAAACAAGCTACTGTTTTTTTTTTTTTTTTTTTTTTAATCCTGTTTTTTGCATGGCTGAGCTTCAACTGACTCAGGGACATAATACCACAGAGACTGGCCAATGCTGAAGTGGATCAGTGTTGAGTTTTAATTAAAACTGCAGGGGCTGCTGGGTCTACTCCATATTTTTATGCCTTTGATCCTCATTAAAAAGTTGTTACAAAATAAAATCAGAAACTCCCCACATGTTGCTGCAGACAAGGTCAGTACTTCTAAGACAACCCCAAAGATTGTGGGCATGTACTGTATGTAAAGACCTGTTAAACTACATAGAAGCAGATGTGTGTTCAGATGGTGGGCATCAGCTTCCTCTAAACATAAGTTAGTCATTTCAGGAGATGACTGGATTCTTGTCATTTTTTTCTGCTTTTTGATGAAAAATTCAACATGGACAATAAAAATGACTTGTTAAAATAAACCTGCAGGTTCTAATTTGAGGAAAACTAAGTAATTGGTTCAGGAAAGCTTAATTGGTGCATCTTTACCAAAACAAGTGTTTTACATGTGCTTAATGGCCATCTGGGGGGGAAAAAAACAACAAAAAACATACTGTATAAAATGCAGACAAGAAAGGCTTCTGATGAGTTTAAAATTTCTCTGTTGGATAGCACTTTTCAGAGCAACAAGGAGAATTTTTTTTCCTTGCTATTACCCCTAATGAAATTATACTGGATTTGCAGCATTATTTGCAGCAGCTATAACTCCAACAGAAAATCAGATCAGACTTTTTGTTCTTTTTTGTCTTCTTTTTTTTGGGGGGGGGGCTTCCTACTATATTAAATGCTGATTAAAGTGTTTGTCAGTCTGATATGTGCCAAAGCTACAGTTGCATGCTGTAATGTAAAAAAAAAACAAAAAACAAACAGAACATTTTACTTTAAAAACTGTAACTTGGGCCCATTTTTATCAGTTTGCTGGGCAGGGCTGTGCCTGCTAAGTCATCAGATTGTGTAAAACTGAAATATTGTTGCGTTATCTGGAGGCTTGAAGGCTGGAATTGACAGGTGGATCCTGCTGAGGGAGAGAATAACCTTCGAGACTCCATGCTGAGCAGCTCAGAGTAACTGCATATTTGCATTCCTTGACTATCTGAAACTTTTTTGCTTTTGAAAATATTTGCCAATAAATCAGAAAGGTGAGCAAGTTCATGCATAAAGAAATGTTAATTAATTAAAATGTAGTCTGTCAGCTTTATTGGGTTTGATATCAGGAAAAAATGGGATGCAAATTAATCTCTTCAAAAACAGTGATGCATTTTCATCCCTGAAAATAGAAGTGCATTAATAGTGTCATCCACTTCAGTGGTTATTTATTTACTAATAGCACTCTAATTTTCCTATGTTATACAGTCTTGATAAAAGCTGTAAAAAGGAGAGTTGCCTACCTGTTCACTCAAAGATTGCACTCAATGAATTATGTTTGCATTATATTATATTAAAAGACAAAACTTGGAGCTCAAAAATGACAGTATTTATGTGAACCAATTGCCAAGTAATGCATAAAGTATAAGTTTGAATGTACAAGCTAGATAATCAGCCAATAACCTTGTAAAAGAAAGTGTGTTCTGCATATGTAATTATGGGCAAATTCTTTTACAAAATGAAAAGGACCCTAAAGTTTAATGGCAGAGTAAAAGTAATTTTAAAAGCAATCGACCATCTGCTGTTTCATGCATCAGACTTTGATGTGAAAGTCGGAGCCAATTGGAATCTTGTGGATGATTGCTCATAATGGTTGTGACAGTTTACAGACCTTTACAATTGCAGGTTCTCAAACTTACAACATTAATAGAAACCAGGCTATTGTTTAAGATGGCATTTAATCCTGCTTTACAATGTTTCAATATGTTGCAGGACTTCAAGGTTAAGTGATTTTGTGTGCAGGTGCTCTGGTATTGTTCCTTTGACACAGTTTTGCACCCAGGCATTAGTTTCTGTTTTGCACAGGTGTCTACATAATCCAATTTGGCATGTAATTCGTTGACCATCAGTAGTTCAAAGTAAAAACATTTTTTTAGCTAGAATTTGTTTTACTGTAAATTAATATTGAACTGTGGTTTTTGAATGTTTTCTACCATTTTAGAAATGCAAAATTACAACAGTAGGCTATACTTTACTAAGTGAAAGAAATTGAGCTGCCAGTGTTGGCCTTTGTTTCCTCTTTTGAAAAAAGAAATTGGATCTCAACTATTAAAGAAAATGGGCAAATGTATTTCTGTATCCCTCACAATTTGTTCACCATTCTCTGTAATTTTAACCATTTCACTGCCTAAAATATTTCAGACTGCATTAAGATGATGCTGTCCATCCAACAATCACAAAAATATTTGGAGGTAGAACATAAATCCATGGCTCTTAAAATGCAATCATCTTCTGAATATTGAACGTTAATGTTTCATTGCCAGTTGCAAATCGATGCACGGTAAAACTTTTTAAAGTTGTGGCCTTTTGAAACCATTTCTTTGTCAATTCTGAGCTGCATAGCCACACCCATCTTTGCCTTTTTATGCAACAGTCACAGCTTCGACCAGTTCAGCAGCAGATCCTCTGCCCAGATGAGCCACCACTATAATTAACTGGCAGGTGTTTTCCTCCTTTTCTAAATGCATTGGGTTCATTAGAGATGAACTAATCAGTGACCATCACAGATGGCTTTTAGTCATCTGTTGTATGTTGCTTGCCACCCAAAACAGGCACAGACTGGGAAGTGTGTGTCTGTGTGGAGTGTGTTCCTGGTCTCAGGGGGGATCGTGTTATCCCGATGTTTAATGAGGTATTGAGACCCTGATGCTCTTCCCTGCTCAATACTTAGTGCCGCTAGAGCATTGGCCGTAGAGAGGCATCAGGAGGGGCTAATGGAGCAAAGAGGCTCTTTTTGCAATGCATGTCAAGGCTTCCAGCTGTCAAGCAAGTGGATATGACGGATTATCTCAATAATTTCTCTGTGGGGGTTATGAGTGTTTGGAGGTCAATATTGTATTTCTCAAATATTTGAGCTAATTTCACTCTCGCCGTTGGACAGTTAAAATGGGCTTCCTCAAAATGTTTTCAGTATAACTGTTTTTTAGGAAAGTGACAAATGCATGATGAACAAAATCCCCAATTCAAGCATTTTCTATAAGACTTACAGGCCACTAATTGTTTAAAATCAATCTTTGCTGCTATTGCATATTTTAGAATGCAGCCTATGGCCTCCATCTCTAAGGCAACGTGGATCAAAATTCAAATAGAGTAATATGGCAGAGAGCCTCATTTCAGATGGATTGTATAGGACCAGGGTGGAAGTAATGATCACTAGCTGGAGAAAAATTTCTCAAAGAAAATTGTTTTTAAGGAGGTTTTTACCATTTTTAAGTTTTTTTTTTTTTTTTTCTTTCCTCTTCAGGTAAGTCCGTTTTACCTGAATAATATCCTGATTGCTATCAAAATAATACTGTACAGAACCAATGGAAAAATATATTGTGCATACAGGTGGATATATAAAGTTTTATATATATATTTAAAGTATATAGTTTTATTTCACTAACATTTGCACTTGAAAATGTTAGTCAGTTTTATAGCACCATACTAGCTGTCTAGTTATCTTTTGTCTCATCTCAGACATTGTATTTTGATGCAAGATGTTTAAGATTGTGCTGGCTGCAACTGGAAGTCTGAACTTTGGAGTCATTGTCAGCATAACGACATTGATACGGTTCTGTTGCTGTCAATTGTAAAACTAAACCATAAAGATGGATGTCTTGATAAGTGTTATGAATTTCTTTTGGACATATATTCTGCTTTGGATGCATATTATGGCTGTTTGACCAACAGAAACTGTTGCTGTTGATCTGTGTAGTGCTTGTCGTACAAGACTGACTGAAAAGGGCTTAGAAAAGTTGCACAGAACCTGTATGTAGGTAGAATCGAGTAGGCACTTGTTGAAGTGGCATTTTGACTGAAGTGGGCAGATTCAGCCCTCTGCAGCATCTGTGTTGGCGTTGCTAGCTTTAAACTAGAGGGAGAGAGAGAGAGATGATGGAAAAGCTTTTGCTCATTTTTCTACCCACCTTTGCAACCCAAGAAGAAAATGCAAAATGTACTTAATTGGCTTGTGCTATCATTTATAATCTATTGATATTTGTTCATCTGGGCTATACATGTTTATAGCTTCGCCTTACCCACATGCATACAAACGCATCCCTATTTTCCTCTGGTTACGAAGCTGTGGTTGGTGTTAAATCTGACAAAGTAGTTGACTGATATGTTCCTCTGCAAGGTTGTGTACTTGATGTGGTTTTCTGCCTTTTGGCAAAATTGCATGCAACTCGTTCTGGCTAGATTTGTTGGAACAGTTTTAGCAGAAGTAACTTGTGGCCCAATTTGTCGATGCCTTGATTGTCAGTTTGGATCAAGGTCTTGCCGAACTGCATTTATGCGCTTGATGTGTTGGGGTTGGTGGCTGTTGCAATAAGTGTTATCGGTCTGCTTTGGGTCTCTGTGCAATGGTTTGGTTCATTGTGAAAAGACTCCAGTCTTTTATTTATATAAAAGATTAATTGAGTCTTTTATAGAAATAAACGGTTCTACCTTGTGGGTAGGACTGTTTACCTAAAGACAATGCACATGCTTCTCTATTATACACATTTTTAGATCTAATGATTTACTAATTTAATCATAATTAAATCACTCACCATTTGGTAGTTGTAGCTTACACCCTCACAATATTTGTAGTTTAAAATAGAAGGGTTGTGCATTTCTCAAATATTTTCTAGGATGGTGCAGCTAACTCCTAACTTCTTTAACTTGACACTGATTAAACATTGTCGGCCTTATCATTTATTGCTGTTTGGGGCTTTCTTTATATGGTTTTGTCCGCAACTCTCCAAGACCCATTGTAAACCCTCTCTATTCAGAATGAGAACAATAAGTACTGAGCTTTTATCGGAGTTCATAAATTGCACAATCATAAAATGTGAGGCATACTAAAAGGAACCGTTGAGAAGAGGCGCTGTCTAGAATGTTGGTCCACTATGAAACCTCATCAAGCCTATATTTGGTGTTCACTCCATTAATTAAAGAGCACATAACATGAATCTTGCTTGTAGCTCGCTGTCATCTGTACCGCAAGTGTACTTTATTTACATTTTAAGCTGTGTACAAGTTTTGGTGTGTTGGACCAGTACTGGAGTCTGAGGAAGTGCAACCAACAGTTGGGTTAGCATAACGCAAAATATGTATGAATAGTGTTGGTATCATTTAAAAAAAAATGGAACTAGGATAGTGTTTTTAATAACTTGGTGTTTCAAAGTGATTTATTCTTTTTAGACTGAATCGGTGTATTATGTTCATAAAAGATGACAATTAATCATGCCAGAACCCCTCTATGCTTCCCCCCCACCCCGCCTCCTCCCCCACCCCAAAAAAATTATCATCCAGTGTTTACTTTTAAAAAAAAACAAAACAGTTTTAGGAACATGGTACCTCCCACCAAGCTGCCTGATGGAACCAAAATGAGCCTTTGTTTCAGAGGGTCACATGGGCACCCTCTGGCTGCTTTGAGTTCATGCTTATTGATTCTGTGTTATAGTTGGCTTCAGTGCCTATTGTTATGCAGCACTTATGTGTCTGCCCATGATGCTATGCAGTGTCCATGAAGAGAAGGATCACATGCCGAAATTCTCTGCTGTGGGCAATTTGCTACATCTACAGTGTAAATGTTTCCACTTCTTTTGTCCTTATTTAACGTTTATGCAACATAATTTATCTTTTAAATGTTTCAGCCTAATGGTTTTATTCAGATTTTTAACTAATGCCCCATATTGTCTTAATAATGCATGCCAGTTATTGATTGGAGCAATAAATGTAGCATTATATAAAGATCCATAAAGTCACTCTTGCTACTCGGACAACAAGCTTCAAATTTTGTGAAGCCTTGACCTGCCTACATGGATTTCATTTTTTTTGAAAGCAGATAACTTGTTTTTAAGAGCTACAGCTACCAGTATTAATAATGGTGAGTACAAAATAAATTAAATGTGCACTTTCTTTCTGCTGCTTCATCTTCCATGTGGAGGAGTGTTGTCTGTGTGTTCTAGCAGGAGTTCCAAATGGTGTGGTGACTTGGCAGAAAAATAACATTTTTGGTTTTCTGACTAGCTTCAGTAAACTGGCTGATTCTAGCCATCAACCAATTACTTGGTGCATCTGTTGTCTGAGCAAAAATAGAATGGCCTCATGGATCCATTTCAATTACAAATTCAATATTTGTGTGGAGTAAAAAAGCTGCAATATAGCTTTTTAAGTTCTGAAACCCTAGATCTATTATTTAATCAAGCAGGCCTTTCTTTTAAACTTTGGTTTTGACTATGAAATATAACCAAGGAAATTAGCATAAATTTATGCTGGAAAAGTTTTTTCTTCCATGGGCTTTACTCTAGATCAGCTAATTTGATCTAAAAGGCTCTGATTTAGATGAAATCCTTGTAAAAGAGGCTAACAGTGTCCAAGTAATGGCCCAACTTGCTTGATGAGGCTCAGAGATCCTGGCAGGGAGCTGTTGGAGGATGTTTTGCTACCTTGCACTGCATGCTTATTTCCGGCTTTTGAGGATCACACAGTTGGCGGTGTTGGTGGATTCCCCCTCCTGTGGAACACTAAATTGGTGTGCGCCAACATAAAATTAAAGCTCTGAACCCCTTCAGTTTGATGGGAGGTCTTAGAAATCCTTTAGTGAATATTAGATTGATCAGAGATTGCTAGCTGTGGAGCTTTTAATTTAGAGAGGATGAAGTTGTTTGGTGCACCTTGCACATGTCACTTTCTAATTCCTCTTGAATGTAAAGCTCTCATCTTTCAGCTCATTTGTCATGTTGGCCCCTATAAGGTGATCTTCTGCTTAACACCTTCTCTATAGCAAATCATTTTGCACAGATGGTCAACATCTGTCACAACCAAGATCCATTGTGTGTGTGTGTGCGCGCGCATCCATTAGCTTGCCCCCTTCACCTTCCATCCCCTCCTCCGCTACTCCAGTAGGTTGGTCTTTAAGCTGTCTGGTGGCACCATATTTGTGTGTCTGTTTCTTGTAACGGCCACCCCCCTCTTCCACCTGGTCATCAGCATCAGGAAGTTGCTTCCTTGGCTGTTCCTTCAAAGCCAGGCGGATTTCCTGAGGGCTCTGGAGAAACCGGGTCATGCTGAGATCAGAGGCCACCATTTAGCCCCCAAATGTGTAAAGCTAAAAACAGACGATGTGCTTTGAAAATGATGGCTGTGCAACATTTAGAAGTGAGCGGACTGTGTCGGTATGATAAAGTGCTTCTGAGAAAGATATTAGGCTTTTAAATTTTTTTTAAGGGCTTGTCATCTTCAAGTAGTTGGGTGGGCATCAGACCAATCCATAGATTACCTCTTTAAAGCCATGATTTGAGGTGCTAATAAAGTGTGCTGATTCTGCCTGTCAGTCACTCCACCCTTCTTAAGATTCGGGTCACAAACAGCAGGCCCATCATCTTCTCCTGTTGCCCCACTTACCAGAGGCTGAAGGGGGAAAAAAACTGACTAGACTATTTTCTGCTGCTTACCTCATGTGCCAGTGTGGCTTTGTGCTCACCCGCTGCCACGTGCAAGTCCAAATTACAGCCTGCAGGCAGATGTGAAGGGGAGGTGCCAAGCAGCATTTACAGTCCAAGGCCTTATCCCTGCCTAACCCCCACCTCCATGTGCACACACATGCACACCCTTAGCTATGCACAGTGATCTGGGAGAGCTCTGGGATTTTGGGTACCATACTCACTGCTTCTTCAGTCTTTGATGGGGACCTTGTTGCTTCATCATTTTTGACTTCCATTTATAAGCCAGTTGCTGCTCAGGCTGCCTATAGGGTCCTAATGATAAAGTAATTCCAGGCTATAAATAATTTTTGCTACTCTGGTCGTCTTCGCCTACAGATGTTTTTGCCATAAAAATTTTCTCACTTTAAGACTTTAAATTAAATGCAGTTGTAGGTGTGGCTTGTTTCTTCTGAACCCTATTCATATTGTGATTAGTGATGGCTATTCATAAATCCTTCGATAGTGTGTGTTCTGGAGAAAGACCTCCCCCCTCTTTTGACATCACTGGGCCTCATGGGGCAGCCCACCCCCTCCAAACTCCTGCTCTCTAGGGGCGCAATAATTGCATGATGGCTTGCTCATTGTCAGGATCAGGTCAGGCACTAGGAGTGTTTTCACAAAGCAGACATCTGCTGTGCTATCCTTTTTTTGCAGTGACGCAATGCAAGTCTCGGCCACACAAACTGGTGTTCTGGCATAGAGGTGGAACAGAGGTTGGCTTGTGACCAAGAATTGTATGGGCGTGGATTAAATGAGGGTTTAGCTTGAATAAACAGAGAATGCAATTCAGTTGTACAACTGGTAACAAATGTTGAAATGAGATGACTTATTTATTTACACTTTTTAACCTTTATCGCCTAATTTTATAGTCCATTACTTTATGCAGCATTTGGTCATTAATAAAAAAAAATATAATGGATTAAGCACATATTTTATTTCTGTAATGGAGAAATTCAGGTGCAATGGCAGCATTGAAACATAGATTCACAGAAAAATAAAATGCATTTTATTATAAACTTGGTCGGAGTGATGAGCCTTGAACTTTTCATTTGCAGCAACAGAAATTTGAGGTTGGACTCTATCAGACTTGTAAAGTTTTTTTTTTTTTTTTTTTTTAACTCAAATGTGGGTGTGTTGGGAAGTAATAATGGCTGCTTAGAGGCCATTTTCAAAAGTCACATATGAATACATATTTAATTTATTTAATGTTGATATTTTGAGAGATTTTAGTTAGTTTTTTTTCTGCCCAAAATATAAATTTTGCTGTTCTGCTGTATGAAGTTGCAGAACTTTGATGATCAAATATTTGCTGGTTTTTAAGTCTGGCTGTCTGCTTGCACCATCACTGTTTAGCAACAAGTTTGGGAGAAGTTGCTGCCTTTTTTTTTTTTTTTTGTCCTTATGCAGCTGGAGCAACTCTATTTTCTTGTGCCTTATGAAGTTTTTTTTTTCCCATAGACGGAAAGTTTTAACTTTTGAAACTGCAAGTTATGACAACAAAAGCTTGGTACAAAGTACTGTGCTGTTTTAGAGAGACTCTTGTATACCTAAAATACTGCAAACAAGGCTTGTACTCTTTAGATTCTCAAAAAAAAAAAAATGGTTTAGCTTCATTTTTAGAAATGAAGATCACACAGCCAAACAACTCAAAGCAGCTTCAGTGTCATTTCAGGCCTTTTGTCATAGTCAACTATGTTTTTGAGGAGGTGTAAATTTTGCTTTTTCACTGTTAAAGTGGATTCAAGGCCACATCAATGTTGCAATGACTGTTTTTGACTTCTATTGTTAGAACAATCTTCTTGGATTTTTGCAAAGGTAACAGACATTTCTTAGTACAGAATGACAGCTATAGGCAGCCCTGCAAACATCCTCTATGCCTGTTTTATCAGAATAATCTAGTCACCTGGAATGTAAGACTTTTAGTAGTAGAATTGAGTTTTATCTGACTCAAAATAATGTGTGACGGTGCAGAACCCTTAGTTTAATTAGCCAGCTTGTGCTCTAACTTGGTATTGAGGTCTAGATTGCATTCATCAGACTGTTCATCTCTGGCACACTTTCTGGCAATGTTTCCAAGCCCAATCAACCACTGCAAATCAAGGTTCATTGTTAGTTCAGCATGTAATTATATGCTAGAAGTTCTGGCCTCAGCAGCATAGACTGAAAACGTTTGCCAATTTATTCCAACCTTGCTAATTTGTTTACATTAATCTATTCTATTTTGAGTGTCATGCATATTTGAAATTTGGATTGTTCATGACCCGTTTGCTGTGTTTTTGAGCCTACTGAGTAGGTTCAGGCTCCAAAATCAGAAGCTTATATTTTTTATGCCTTTTACAACTGCATGGATCAACACACAACATGCTATGACAATTTATTTTTGAGATTGATCAGTAGTGTTGCATGAAAATCCCTTGGTGTTTGTACATGTCAGAAATTCCTTCCTGCTTTCATGTCTTGCAGATCTTGTGCTTTATAAATATTTGATTAATGATGATGATAAGACCTAGGGGATTACAAGTTCTCCAACCCTCGAGCCAAGCAAACAAAATTGGACACCTGGAATTTTTTTTTTTTAAGCATTCCTTCAAAATTAACCCATGTGTTAGCCGACAGTTACTGTGATAATTGTTTCTCAACAGATTTTTTTTAATTGTGCGCTACCCATTTTTAGGACATGAAAAAGTAATTGTGATGTCGAACAATATAGTTTTAGGTAAAGCTTTTTTGCGCTGTGATTATGCCCCAGGATCCTGTCAATTAAAACTACAAACTGAATCTGTAACCGAGAGCATTCCTATCACAGACTACACCACACCAGGAAGCAGTTTGACTTTGTGCCAAAAATGTGAATGCAACCCTTTTTGTAATGCATAAACTGGACACCCATAAAAGGTGATAATGCCCTGTATTCCCATAAAACTCCACCCAAACATGGATCTGAATTTAGCCTTCTCCAGATCTACAAAACATGTTGCTAGGACAATCGAGGTCAGTGTCTCATCTTTATTTTGTTTGCGGACATTCTAGATTGATTTAATCTTCTAGACAACACCTTAGATGTTCCCTTGAGTAGTTTTGCACTGGGGTGCGACTCAGTATTAGAGTTGGCTTTTAAATGAGATTGTGGTTCTCGACACGAACATAACATTCTTCCTATGGGTTTCTGCTTCCAGTAAGTGGTGTCTTTAGTATGTGATGGTAGAATGGTGTTTGAGATTAGTAGACCATTGCTGTCTGTTGTGGTGACAGACCTTTGTTGGAACATACATGGACCACCAAATGGAAAGAATCACATTTCAACACTCACCTGTTCAATATAGAATATGACTGAAAGATCAAGATTCTGGATGCAAAGGGCTTAAATGAGTTTTGTGTTTTGAATAAGGCAATTTGAAGGAAGTGATGTGAGGAATTTAATGGTCCTAAGGAGCTGAAGTGGCTGAATGATGTTGCTAAAGCATGGACAAATGTTTCTCTTTTAGAGTAACAGTTGATGCATCTTAACATTCTGAGAAGTATAGCCAACATGTTTGGGAAAAAGTGACTCTTACAATTTATCAGGATTTGTATAAAAATGTAACTTGTTTCATGATGCAAGGCGTTTGAAACTGAAAGTGCCAAAGATTTGTTTTGTCCCTTGAGTCAATGTTTAGTGTGGGGGCCATGTATCTCAGATGGTGGTGCAGAGGATTTTAAAATTCAAATTGGGACTTACCGTGCAATGTAATCTGAAATTCTAGGTCATATAACTAGGACTGGCCTTTCCAGAGCCAGGATCTGAAAAGTACTACGATATCATTATGTTAGAAAGTTCAGCTAAAGGTAGCCAACGGTAAAGATGCCTAGTTTTGCCAATCAAGAAGATATGAAATGATCCTAAACAATGCGATCAAGGAATTGCACAAACCGATGTTCGGTTTAAGTTAAAAGGCCATGTAAACCATTAAATATTGTCAAAATTGTACAAACTTTTTCACCTTGTCATGTCTGGTTTTATTTTAAAGCTAGCAAATTATAAAACCCACTACATTTAAGGCAGCTCTTCTGGTAATGTTTAAAATAATTAGTAGAATCTTGAACTGCTGTATAATCTATAATCATTAGTGATGCATGTTAGTAGGTCTGTTAAGTGTCAGATTTACAGACATGATTTACAAAAGACAAACTGATCATTATGATGCGGTTCACATATTATTCACACCCTCCTCTTCATTTCTCATAAGGTATTGTTCACATGAAGGGAACAAATGAAATGATGATGTATTCAGTGGGAGTGTTACTGTTTTAATGAGTCCCTCTTTCCCATTGTATAAGTGTCCTGGAATGTGCAACAATAAGCTTTGTTGTATTAAATACCCCCCACACCCCCATTGCATCATTTTTCTTATCCATCAAGGTTCGTTTCCACCGTCATTTAGTAATTACATTATGCAAGCATCTGCTTGGGTATGAGCAAAGAAAGGAGGGGGGAGGGAACAGGGGCAAAAGTGTGGACAAACTCTGGTAAAAAGCGTACAGTTCTACTGTTATGATGAATGAGGCCTTGTCAAAACTTCTTGCATTGCCCATCCCTAGATGATCCTTGTTCAAATAGCTGACTTGTTGTACTTTGGTAGTCATGTTTCAGAACAGCAGCAGGAAATGGACAACTGTGCTTCCAAATCCCAAATATGAACCAGGCAGTGTCGCTAAATAAAGCTGCAAACCGCTCCAGTGTAGCGGATGCCTTGCAGATGCAACCTAATTTCCGATGAACCCACATGCTTTTGATTAGAGCAGACGCCATGTGGCTTGGTGCAAAAGCCTTCCATTACTCTGAACTTATTTTTATAGTGCTGCTTCTAAATTTCCCTCTAAATTGGCAAATTTACTGTCTAGATGAAAAGTTAAAATATGGAGATTTACAGATTTTTCTCTCTCTTTCAGCTATGCTTTGGCAGATGAGGCCTACCGCTCACTGAGGGACCAGGACAAGGATCAGTGTATACTCATCACTGGGGAGAGTGGAGCTGGGAAAACTGGTGAGAACAGTCATTTTTTTGTATACCCCTATTTTTTTTTTTATGTAAAGGTAAATGCTCTTAAAGTAGAACATTTGTGATTCTCATCAAGAAAAATGGAAACAACTTACTTGGGCTAAGGAGGAAAAATGGACTGCTGCTCTAAATGAACCATTTCAGTAGGACCTGGAGAAGAACAACATTCAGGTTTCTTGAGGTCTGAATTGGCCTGACTTGATCCCTACAGAGAATCTATGGTGTTCTCAAGATGATGAGAAACACCAGAAACGAGCTGTAGGTCTCACATATATATGTATGTGTATTTTTTTTTTTAATCTAGTGTTGGTCAGTCGTAAATTTTAACATGCATGACTCACGTTTTTATCCTACGAAAATAAATGTCTGATATTCTAATTTTAAATGCACCTCTATAAGAAAAGCTAATGGAACATGAAACTAAGAAATAAAAAAAACATAAAATCTTATTTCCAAAGACCTTCTTAGTAGAATTATCTTCATCTGCAGTGCAAGAAACCATCGGTTAACTGAATTTCTGTAAAGTACAGAGAGCAGACTGTAGACAAAAAAAATGTTAAATCTCTGGCTTTTACAGGCAAAACTGGAAGGAACCGGTTATTGCTAGCTGTTTCACAAGTGTGCCCACCTACTTATTAACACCCACAGCATTTCCACAGCAACCTGTACGTCTGGACACAAATTTGATCCAACTGCTCTGAAATGACAATGCAGTCTGTGCTTAAGATTGAGCTGAAACAGAAATCAGATTTCTGCTGCTGTCTGAGTGTAGCTTTAGGCTCCAGCATCCATCATCACTATGCTTTTTAGAATCGGTAGGTATGCTCATACCAGGAAGCTGCCGGGAAAAAATGTTGCCTTATTGTTGCTGATAACGGTAACGCATCTGTTTTGGACGTTTGATAGACCGCTCTTCCTCCCTTATCTGTGCTTGGGGTGTGGGAGGGGAACGCCTAATCATAAATGGTATCTTTACAAAAGTTGTTTGTGCTGTGGTTGCTTTCTAAAGAATATAGTCTCTGTACTTCTTTGTTCAGAGTGTAGTCAAAATAATTTTTTGGAATACTGAAACATGTGGGTTGTTTTTATATAAAAAGTCCCATAGCAGATTTGAATGAGGGTTTTGTTTATCATGTTTGCACATGAAACATGATGATTCTGACTTTAAAGAGTGCATGTGGAATAATAAAGGTGGAGGAGTCAAAGACCAGCATCCTCTGTACTAATGTTGTCAAGCTACTTGGGTTTATACGAAGACACAACATTAAGATTACACTAACGGCTTTACTCTGACAGAAAACCTACACCTCCAATGGGCATTGATCCATAAATGGAGCCTCTTCAGATAAAAGCTTTTAACTCCAGATCATTTGTATTTCTTTTTTTGCGTGCAAAGCTTCTTTTTGTTGCACTTTCATAAAAGAATGGCATTTCCCGGTTGCTGAGTTTTGCTGCCTTGCAGGTAATTGGAATATCCAGTAGGCTGGGCACAGATGGTGGGAATGCAGATGGAATCCACTCATTGCAGTTCACAGTTATTTTGCCCCGCTGGTAAAGATGGCGCAAAAAGCAAATAAATCCATCTTCTGTTGCAGTAACCAACTTTTACTGAAAAAGCCAACCTTTTACTTTTTGTACATCTGAACATCAAAGAAAAGAAAATCACTTCATCAATAGTTTCTAAGTTGGTTGAAACATTTTAAAAACCTTTTTTCTAAAGTGTTTCTGAAATTTTCACAGATTATGCTACTACACAAGATGCATTTGAGAGGCTTTTGCACATGTTTACATATTTATATTATATTTATCATATTTATATTTACATAATATGGTGCTTGGATTTTACAACAAAAACCTCTCTGCTGCTCAGGGAGCATAAGGTATATATTTGTTGCAACAAAAATATTTACACTACAAATAAATCATTGCAATATGTTTGAAGTGCAATGATGCAACAATTGCAGAAGCCTAAATGAAGACAGTATAAAGTCCAGTTTGATCGCTCATGTTTTTATTTATTTTTTCCCCCAAAAAAACTTCCTTTAAAGTCTCTTTCTCATGTTTATTAAACTCTGCTCCAAGGAGTCATCGCTGCAGTCAAGTCTGAGATAAATTTGGATTTCCGTCGTCTCGGCTGCCCTGGGGCTTTAAAGTAATAAGGCCATTAAAAGCTACAGAATCGATATGGGCCATTTTCATTCATGTCTGTAAGGTTCCATTTCTCCCCCTCAACTTTCTTTTATATAGTTTATGTAAAATCAAGCAGCTGTGACCAATATTATGAGAGCTCTATTTTTTTTTTTATAGAAACGCATTAAAGCCTTATTTTATGCAAGAAAAGCTCAGTTTATTTCATAGCCATGAAAGTACATACTATTTATAAGAAACTTCTCTTTGCTGCAAGGTTTTTCAACTCTTGCATTATATTTTTATCTTTCTCAATCTTAAATAAGTGAGCCTTTAGCTTTTACCATCAACAGCTCAGAGCACAGAACTCTTTTTGGCAGGTCACACATCAGTTTTGGGTCACTGTCAATCTCACTAGTAGCTCAGAAATGATACTTGTGCCAACTCTCCAATCATGAGGCATGTTTCCTACTGAGCCTCTGCTGCAGACAGACAGTTAATTTTTGGAGAGTCCCTCCGTTGGAACGCCTATTCCCAAACCAATTTCAATCACTGGGAACAGTGGATGAACAGTGATCATCGCACCCAGATAGGTTTTCTAGGGGTTTTCTTTGCTTCCCAATGAAGTATGTCCCATAATTTCATCACAAAATCATCAAACCACAGAGTCCAACTCAACAAAGGGAGCTTCTTAAATGGGGTCTCCGCCTTTGACTCTCATGGGTGCCGAGGGGTGATGTAATGGGGATTTTCTTATTTTTTTATTTTTTATGGAGAACACTGCAATGAGCCGGCGTGGTGCACTTGCTCTTCTGTCATGTCTGAGAGGCTTTGACCTAATGCTTCTAATATCTGTGTGTGTGTTTCAGAGGCCAGTAAGCTGGTGATGTCATATGTGGCAGCAGTGTGTGGGAAGGGCCAGGAGGTGAACAAGGTCAAGGAACAGCTGCTGCAGTCCAATCCTGTGCTGGAGGGTGAGTGACGGTGGCTCGAGCTGCATCCCAGTTTGGAGGCTCGGCTCTCTGATGTTTGCATATTGATGAAATAGACAATCTGCTCCAGTTCAAGAGATGTTTGATAGAAAGCATCCAAAATTTGGTGAAGAAATGTATATTTAATTCTGAAAAGTTGCTGTAGAATTTAAACTCCTTGATCCGAGTTGAATACTTAGGCTAGGCTTAAACGTTCAAGAACATTGTACATTACCATGATAAAACCATTTCTACTGTTAAATATGGCAGTGGCAGCATCATGTTGGAGGGGATCGGCATTTTCATGTGTTGGAATTACACATTTTGAAGTCCAGAAATGAACTGAATTAAAACTTTGAACAGTTTTGAAAAGCAAGGAACACACCTTTCAGGTCAGATGTTTAAAGCTTGAGGGATTGTTTTATGGCCCAACTCTACTTCAACTCCGAGTACTGTTCAATCCATTTTGGAGGGGGGGGAAATGAAAGTGTATGGCACAATGACAAACCTACAAGGAGATGCATCAATCATAAGCAGTCCCACTATGTACATTAAGGTATCTGGTCACAACCTGATGGAATATGAGGGAGTTCAATGTGTGTAAACCTTTGCTGTTTTCATATGTTGACTTTTGTGCACGGGTGGTTAAGAAAAAATGATTCATAGCCCCTACACTGTCTTTTGTGCATCCCAGTGCTGGCAGAGAATTGCCTTTTTTTCTTTTTTTAATTGGGGGGGCAGTGGACAGGAAGTGCCCATGAAAAATGAAGCTGTAAGGTTGACTTGCAGTGGAAAACCCTGCACATCTGCAAGAGTTTAGCTCCTGCCGATCTAATTGCCCCAACACAGAGACGCACAAAAGAGGAAAAAGGAGGGAACTGTTTATGCAGCCAAACACAGCAGATTTATCATGCTTGCTCTCTGTGATGCTCTGCTTCACTTTCGTTATTGCTTTCATTCTTTGTTACCCTCCATTTTTCACTTCTTGCTCTGATTTCTCTTCAGCCCTTTATCTCAGCATCTCTTATTCTGTGTGTTCCTTGCCCTCTGGCTGTCGCTGTTCCAGACAAACAACCCACACATTCACACTATTCGAATACTTAAACACACATTATTCAGCTGCTATCAGCAATTAAGCTGTTATGCTAATAGCGCTCTGCTATGTGGTACATTTAATAGCATTTAAATGTGGATATGAAATAAAGGAAATGAAAACTGCAGAGAAACGTAGTCCTTTTTAAAAATGTCCACTGGTGAACATTGTAGGTTTGTATTGTGCTCCTTGGAGAGCATCTTGTTTTTGTTTATTTGCAAGCAAGGGCACATATGGAACCACTTTGACTTGAATGTGGTGTGACATAAAGGTTTAGTCCCTCCTAAGCCTGAAAAGCGCTGGTGCTTTGCTTAATCCTCACAGAATTATGGGCCATCATCAGTGCAAATGGCTTTGACATTCAGGTATGTTATGATTGACAGGTGACCAGAGAAGGACAATGCCAAGGATCAATAATAATAAAGGCTTAAAAATATGGAACAGAACTTGGCTTAGCTGCTCTTTACATTGCAGCTTTCAGACCAATTTTAGTCAAATGTTTTTGTTTATAATTTTAACTTTTTGGGGGTTTTTCTCTCTGCAGCATTTGGAAATGCAAAAACTGTACGGAATGACAACTCTTCAAGATTTGTAAGTATCAACTTTTATTGTCTTGTAAAAGGAACAAATGTATTATGTATATATGCACATTTTGAGAAATTTGTATAAAATATGCTCACTTTGACTTCTAACTCTACATGCACCTCAATAAGTTGGAATCTCGTTAAAGTTGATTTTAGGAAGTAAAGTTGAAAGGAATGCAGAGTAGTTCAACATGACTTATTACATTCAAGTTATGTCTCTTTAATAAGATGGAAACTTGTTCCTAAATTCTTCCAAAGGTTTTGCTTTGAGTCTCAAGGCTGTGATTACCTCTTCCTTAGCACCCTTTTATTTTTTTTCTAATTTAACCACATTTTCTTTTCTTTTTTTTCCCCATCCACTCAACTTTCCACTGATGTACAGTGGACAAAGCTACTGCCACCTTCTTTAGGAAAGACCTTTTGCGATTTATGGCACAGTGTCATTATGGGTTCTTAATTTCTTGGAATATTTTATTTAGCTTGGCTGTTTGTGTGCGTTCCCGTGGTGTGTTCTGAAAGTCGGGCCATTTATGTCGATCACATTCATGACGTAATCGACATCATGAACGTGATCATGAATACACATGATACGTTCATGTGTGTTCACATGAACGTGAACACACATGAACATGTTCATGATCACGTTCATGACCATGATCTTCTCCTGCAGGAGTCCTCAGATAATCTGGAAATGTAGATCTTCTTCAGATTGCAATTAAAACTAAGATAATTCTAAACGGAACTTTATCTTAAGATTGTTTTGTTGTAAATATGGTTTAAAAGCCACCCACAAAGTGCTACTCCAAACTCTGAAATGAACTGTGCAGATCTTGACTTCAGAAAATGGAAGAAATAAAAGCTGTTGAGCTGAATTTCCTCTGGCTTCATAAATTAATCCATCCTTTATAGCCATTTACCTTTGTCCTTCTTTTGATTTGTCACTGTGTGTGTACACGTTCCCCTTAGAGATGCACGTTGGGGAGCAGTCGGGATTTAAACCACAAACTGGTAGTTTAGGCAAAGACTTTTCTATCATCACAGTGTCCTTGTACCCTTTTTTTTTTTTTTTTCTCTACCATGTAATTGGGACACATTTATTGCTTTGCACAGTAACACTGGCCCACACACAGCACTGTTTGTGCACCGAGCGCATTACATTTTTTACTTGAAACATTGTCTTGGTATTGGACTTCAGGGTGTAGAACGGCACCGTTGCAAAAATGCCATTTAACTGTGTGTGGGGTTCTTTTAGCCTTGTAAGGTACAGGATTAAATTGAAAATAGAAAAACATAAATATTTAAAAAAATGTTCATCATCCATCTCTCCATCTTCTATGCATTCAGTCCAACCTTGTGTAGATTAGTCCCTTTATTGATCGGGTTGTTCGTTCCTTCAGTGTTTACAATCATCCATCAATTAATTCAGCCAATCCTTTTGTCCGTCCAGCGCTGTCAATCTGTCTGTCCAAATATCTAGTCAACCATATAACCATATATTCCATTTGCACATATTTCCCTCCATCAGCCATCAATGTCCTTTCTTCCAACTTTCTGTCGCTCCATTTCTGCATCCCTCCAACAATAAATATTTGTTTCTGAAAGCATGGCAGCTGGAGATAACGCTGCCATAAATATATAATGAACTCTTGTGCTGGTGCTTTAAAAGTCCTGGTCAAAAATTTGACATTTGCATGTAATTCATCTCTATTTATTCAAATTTCAGTTCTTGATTTCAGTTCTTTGTACTTATTTTACCAGCTGCTCAAAATGAGCAAGTTGAGCAATAACGAGGATACATTTTTTCTACATAAATCACATCCTAGGGATAATGCAACAATGTCTCGTTTGGTCCTTCTATAAATATACCCAAATCCAGACTACACATTTCCAGGTAATTGCATTATGACAGACATGGGTGTGTTTAGTATTTTTCCACACAAGACATTCCCACACTATCTGCCTCAGATTTGTTAGAGGTGAACAACAGTTTCACTTTCCTACAAAATATCCCATCAGTTTGGCTTCTGTTCATGTTAATATTTTTAACATAACTTGTTTATTTAGCATAAAATCGCAACCTTTTATCTTAACTTTTAGCACTTCCAGTAATTTTGCCTCCTCCCTTCCTGCCACACAGATGAAGTTAGAAACTGGTTATTCCAGCAAGCCCCAGCTTGCTATTCAACATGCCATTCACACATTCTACCCCACTTTTACTTTCAATAGTGTTTGCAATTATTTACCATACGTTGTTGCCTCCAAACAAAAGTAAACAGGCATGCTGTTGTGATCACCTCAATGGATTATACGTCTGATCCTGTTATATTTAGCAGACCTTGGCTCGAGCAGAGACTTTAGGCCTCCTCACTAGTTGCCGCTTCATCAGAAGTACATTTTATGAATGAATCCCTCACTTCATTTTGCTGAGTGCAGAGAGGGCTTATTGAGTTTGGTTGAGCCTGTTTTCCAGCCGTGCCTGGTTTCATCTGCAACCGAGCTGCTATTAATACATCAGAAGAGCAAAAAAAAAAAATCCCATACAAGACTTTCTAGTCTAACCCACAATATTAAGGGAGAAGAACTTCAAAATAACCTGAGTTAACCATCCACTTGAAAGAGAATATAGCTGAACCAAAAAAAAAAAATCTTAATGTGAACTTATCAGAACTCATTTTAAGCATTTTCAAAGAAAAGAGGAATATGAACATCTGAGTAAATAAGAGCTCGCATCTAACTGTTCCACTCTGACCCTCAGGGAAAATACATGGACATAGAGTTTGACTTCAAAGGAGATCCGCTGGGTGGAGTCATCAGCAACTGTGAGTACAAATGGAGAAAACTGATTTAAATCAAAGTAGAGGTTAATGGAAAATATTTTGAGAATTTACTCAATTTTTATTGCCTTGTGACGGTAATCATATTTACATTTTTATTTACTTTACTAGATTTTGTGAAGGAGCAACATAAGTATATAATTGTGAAATTGGAGGACAGATGTATTTAATATTCTGAAAATCAGTTTTATCAAGTTATACTCTTGATAACTTGATAAAGTTTACAAATGAATTTTATTTGTAAAATCTTTAAAAACTATTTCCTTTAGCTTCACAATTCTGCACTTTGCATTAGTCTGACAATATATTTTATACATTCGGTTGTGGAATTGATGTGAGAATGTGTAAATATTTGAGGGATGTGAATACTTCTTCAGATTTGTAATTGATGTTCTGGTATGCCATGGAAACATTCATATTTTGATGGTCTGAAATATCTTGTATAGCCTTCACTCTGTGTCTTGCAGTGGCATCATATATAAATCATTTCTAAATGTTACCTTTTCGGATGGTGGAAGTCAGACCAAACAAAAGGGAGCATGAATCCCATTCCTGACATTCTCTCCGACAGCTTATCCTTGCCTGTTTTGATTTGATCTTGCTTCTGTTTCTGTGACCTCTGGCGGGGGAAGCCAGCACAGACAAAACATCGTGAACAAAGATGGAAACTAATGGCAGACACACAAGTGTGCTTCTGTCTCCCTGCCTGCCTGAGTCGGTTTAACGCTGGCAATAGTCTGTGGAGAAGAGCCATAGTCATGTGACTCGTTTAGACTTGGCTGGATGGACGGCTTGACAGATGGGGTGTGAAAGCAGATGCAAGACTAGATGGATTGCTTTTGTTTTTTAATTTATTTCTCTATAAATCTTGGCCAATTTTTCCCTCAAATTACTTTTTTTTTTTTTTTTTAAATGCTGTTTTAATTTTGTTACATTTTGGTGCCCCTTCTTAAAAGTGTGAAGGGGTGCGTGTGTGTCCCCTGGTTGAAAAGGGGTGCTGGTTTTAATATTTTTATCTTTATTATTATATTTTTAATATTTCTCTTTTTTCACTGTTCAGTGTTACACGACTCTGGTTCTGTTTTTAATTATGTAAAGCACTTTGAAATGCCTTGCTGCTGAAATGTGCTATACAAATAAAATTTGATTGATTTGAAATGCAGGGTTTTGTTCACACATTATGTTGACTTGTAAACATGTTAAATCACCAGTGGGAGCATGTTGTGAACTGGGCATGTAATAAATCTAGTTTATGGTGGTGTGCAACAGAAAATGTGGAACTCTGGCCTTAAAATGCAATTGAAAGATGACCAGATTTTTGCCCTCTGCAGGTGTAACTCACTTTAGGACCCTGAGAATAACTAATAGTTTTTGTTCTTTCCTACCCTGTGCTTTTCCGTAATGGTGCCAAAAGCCCTCAGCTGAATGTTGAGATCAAGAAAAATGAGCTAAAATATAAGAAGTGGCTTTTTGCTAGTCTTCTATCTCACTTTCTTCCTGCGTCTTTGATCACAGCCCCACATTGCTGCTGCAGACCTCTCAGTCATGGGTGTTCTATTATTGATGTGCTCACTCCTAAGTGCCACTTATGTGATTCATGACCTGTGGGTGTCGCAGAATTACATTTTAGCCTGATCCTCAGCTGACCCCGACATCCCTAGCTCACTGTGGAAGGACCCGGTAATTCGCTCTTTGCAGAAAATCTGTGGATCAACTTCAAACTACTTCTATCCTGTCTGCACCCATCCTCCCACCGGTGTGTTGAGTTTATTCTAAACATTGAAAGTATGGAACTTTTTTTTTTTCCCCCTCATGGATGGGAGTTTTTTGCCCTTTGGTTATAATAGCAAAAAGTGTGAAATAAACTTCAAACTTTCCTAAAATAAGGTGTTTCTTGAAAAATAATTCTGTCTAAAAAGTCTTCTGCACTGAAGTGAAGAGGCTGTCAAGCAGTCTGCAGTATCTTTGAGCTCTGCAGGTGGTCCTTAGTTGAATCTCTGTTTGCCTGATGCAGGAAGCAGATGAAAGTGCTTGTTTAATCAGGTTCTGTTGCTCTTAGTCAACGGCTCAGCAGAAAGGGCTGACGTGTGAAATATTTCAGTGACTTCTTCCTACCCAGTGGATCCTAAATAACCAAAAATGACAAGCGTCTCCTCTCAGAAATATTCATGTCTTAAGGTTTTTGCTAGTTTGATGAATAAACACCAGCTAAAAGGCATCTTTTGAGTTTGTGATGAAGGAACTCACTGGTGAGTTGCTGACATGAAAGGAAAACGATGCAGAACCGTTATTGAAGGATCAGTTATGAAAATTTAAGTAACAATACAGTTTTGTCTTCCTAATTTTTTTTACTTATTGGAGTATGCATTTATATTAAACCTCACTTATTCTAAGCAGCTGGGAATACAGAAGAAAGCCATCAGAAACCCAACTTGCTTGCAATTTACAACAAATCTGAAAGGTCATGTAGCATGTACCTCAAATTTTATAATTTAACCTACATGCAACAGATTTGGGTATAGAAATAAGTCGACATCCTTTAGAACTCATCATTCCACTTGGGCCAGCTTCTCTATCCCTGCTGAAGAAGAGTTGAAAGGGAATATGGAGTCAAATACAGATCCATCCTGAGGAGAAAAAAAGCTGATGGACTGCAGATTTGAGACTAAGATGGAGGTTCACCTCCAAACAGCACAACAACCCTAGGAGTACAACCAGAGCAACAAGTGAATAATGAATAATTTGACTGAATTATGTTCGAATGGTACAGTCAAAGTCCAGGCCTGAAACTAATTGAGAATCTGTGGCTTCATTCCAATCTGATGCAGCTTGAGCCATTAACAGAACAGTCTTTTTTTTTTTTTTTTCCTTTTTTTTCCCCCCCATTTCACTCTGAGAATCTTTTGGAGTCGAACATTACAACTTACAGATGTAATTGCAGTGGAAGATGACTCTACAAAGCATTGCCTCAAGGGGCTGAAAACAAACGCATTCCAAACTTTCCAGATTGTTATGAGAGCAATATTTAAAGTCAGTGTATCATTTCCTACACCCGACTATTATATATAAAAAAAAAAAAAATGCCAGTGAAATGCATTGAAGTTTGTGGTTGTAACATATCAAAGTTGAGGGGTATGAATACTTTTCTAAGGCATTACAAATGTATGATTTGACAAGGACCACCTTTTGAGTTTTGTATAAAACCGGGTATTGCATTGGAACAGGTAGCCATAAGGTCACTAATAGAGTTGCAGTAAAAAAAAAAAAAAAAAAAAAAAAACTTCCTGAAAAGGGGCCCTGTGTTTCATATTTCTCTTTTTTTTTTTTATAAATCTGCTGGAGAAGCCACGGGGGGGGAAACAGCCTAGAGGAGAGAGG
>NW_015112994.1:322896-325904 GCF_001443285.1 Poecilia latipinna
AAAAAAAAAAAAAAAAAAAAAAAAAAACTTCCTGTAAAGGCGACCTGTGTGTCATAGTTTCCTTTTGTTTTCTTATAGATCTGCTGGAGAAGTCACGAGTGGTGAAACAGCCTAGAGGAGAGAGGAACTTCCACATCTTTTATCAGCTCCTGTCTGGAGCTCCAGACGACACGCTGAGTAAGTTTTCTGAAAGGTTGTTGAAGCCAAATAAAAGCCATGCAAATATTAATGTGAATGTTATGACTGGAAATTAAAACGAAATGGCATTGTAAAATACTGGGAACAAAATCCAAACTACAATCTGTATCGTGCCAAAGTAGCATAATGCAGACTAATTAAATAATGTAGCAAATATTTTATGAAAGAAGTTGCAGCTTCAAACTGTACATGACTCACAAGAATTAATGAAGCAAACATCAGAACAGCAGCTGCTGGAAAATCCAGACTGACAATTGTTTTGTCCTTTGCCTCACATTGATGTGATGTTGGGTGGTGATCATAATTGGACATTTTGCTATAACAATTGTCCAGTTGCTTCTGTGAAAATCTTGCGTTAAAAACATCCTCCAGCAGGTCTGCAGCTGCAGGAACACATGGCTTACACATTAACGACCTGATCTTCCTGCCTAACGAACACTGCGCTGAACAAAGCCAGGCAATGAAACCTGTTCCCTCTGTTTGCCTTTCTCTGCTCTGAAGGCATTGTTTTATGTCCTGAACAATATAATGGTCATCGACCCCTAGAGTACTCGCATCAGAGAGGCTGGGTTTTGCTGTAGTTAATGTAGCCACTAATGAAACCCGACACGTGCGCCCACAAGAGGAATAGATTTCTTTGTTTCTACATGGGGTGGGCTTTTAAGTTTGCAATTCAAGCCCAGAGAACAGTGGTCACAGCAATAACTCATTTGTGGAAGCATTGTGCAAAAGTTCTTTTGAATGACTATTGTGTGGGTTTTTTTGTTGTGGTGTTTGCCATGGCAATGCCTCTTGGCTATGAATGTCCAGGTGTGCATTGTAAATTCAATGGAATTGAGGCTTTGATTGTTAATTAAACATACTGCAAGCAAATGCAGATTAAAGATCAACCACATTGTTTGTCACAGAAAAGCTCAAGCTGGAGCGAGACTTCAGCAAGTACAACTACCTGAGCCTGGACTCTGCCACGGTCAGTGGGCTGGATGATGCGGCCAACTTCAGGACAGTCAGAGTAAGTTGCACAAACACAAACCTCCACATGTCTTATTAGAATGAAAAGGTCTTTTTAAAAAATTCTGTTAAATCTATGCTAGATGAATTCACAATATGCTGAAAGATTTTTAGGGGTTAATTTCTGTTCATTGAGGCTTATGAAAACCCCAAATTGAATTTACTTGGAAAAGATTGTAACACTCAAAAGGACTTTTGATGCAATTGTGGACATATTAATTGGTTTAAGTACATATTCATTCAGTATTTGCTTGGTATTCCTTTTGCATTAGTTAATGCATCAGTGTGGTGTGGCATGGAGACGATTAATCTGTTTCTGAGATAAGAATGCTAGGATGCTATAATGGTGACTTTCAGTTGAGCTGCATTGTAGGCTTTGGTGTCCCAGCTTTCTCCTTAAATCAGCCCACAGATTCTCTTGGTCAGGTGAGTCCACTGGCCAGTTAATTACAGTACCATAGTTATTAAAGGTATTGATACTTTTGGCACTACTTCCATACAGCTTACCACCTGATGGAAAGAGAGAGTGCTCTAAAACCTCCTGATAGACTTGCACTTGACTTAAGAAACCATAGAGAAGCGGGAGCAGATGGCCTGGCTCCGTAAAGGTTTGCAAACATTGGAACTTAACACTAAACCTCAAGCAACTTGGACTCTGTGCTTTACCACTTTGACAGTTGTAGCCCATGCTCTGGTTGCGTCCAGCTACAGTTCAGTCCTTGAGTGTCTTCCCCCAACTTTGAGTCATTTTTACTTCACAATTTTCCTCAAGCTTCAGTTTTCTGTGTAATCTGCTCCTGTTTTTACTACATTTTGTCCTTCCACTAAGCTTTTAATTAATATACTTGGTTATAGCACTCTGAACACCCAGTTTTTTTTATTTGTTTTTTAGCAATGCCGTACCCCTCTTTATGGAAAGTAGTCTTCCCCATGGTGTGAAAGTAATAACAGACTTTTTTGTTCTAATCTTTTTGTAAAAAAACTGACACTTCAAGGAATATATTGATGTAAAAACCATTTGTGTTACAAATGTGTTTGAGTGTACACAGAAAATGACATAAATTTGCACTACAGTTTATAGTCTCAATCCTGTAGAAATGCTTGAATTGTTTCTTGTGCCATATGTATTGTTTTATTGAATGTTAAAGCCCTATGTTTTATTTTTGTTGGACATTCTGTTACTCAATGAGTTGTTGAAATTCTTTAATTGCTCAGCACAATTTAAAATGACTACATATGTTTTGTAACTTGTAAAATGACCCCTGCTTTAAAAATAGACAGCTTGAGTTAAAACAAACGCTAGCACGCTCTAATCGCAAACAACTTCACGCTCTGCTGACTTTGAGTATCGACTTACCTTTTATCTGCGTCATGCTGCGTTAAATATGATTCATGTACAAAGGGCAGAGATTGGTCAGCTCTTATCTCCTGGACAGGACAAACAAAATGTATCAAAGTCACTGCTCATTGGCAAAATGTCTATCTCACTCCCATTTATTTCCATAACCATTCCACTTGATTTCTCCCTTGAATTTTTACTACAGCATAAAAAGTAAGTTATGATTTTGCATTTAACATTAAAGGGGAAAAAACTACAACTACCCTGGGTGTTTTTGTTCTGTGATATTTCTTCCATTCCTCATCGACGGAAGGAGACATGAGGTTATTGTCCATCTACTGCAGTGCTGCGTACAAAATCCAGTTCCAGCAGGCTTTTTTTTTTTTTTTTTTTTTTTTTTAATTCCCCCCAAAGTTTTTTTCGTTTTGATTTTTTTGGTTCAGTTTTCTTGTTTTCCCCC